>NW_006783413.1:3058668-3061124 GCF_000442215.2 Lipotes vexillifer | reverse complement strand
GGGAAAGAGCTCAGGAAAAATAGGTTCCCATGAGGACAACTCATTTTCACCTCCATAGCTCCCGGGTCCTCCCTGCAGATCACAGAGGCAATGACCAGGCAGGTTGGTAGATTTGGGCCTCCTGACTTTAAGTCCAGACCCTTTGTCTACCTGGTGCTGTGAGGAGTCCACCAGACCCTGGGAGCAGGTAGTAGAAGGAAATCAGGTCATTTCCTGTGTACATATGACTGCCCGTGAAAACAAACCTCACCATCAAAACTGCAGAACTAGAATGATCCCAGGTGGCATCTCAGGGACTTTACAGGTAGGGAGACACTGCGCTCCCCCCAGAGGTCTTCCCTTCCCCTGCTCTCTCTCATGCTCTAATTTCACACCCTGGCTAATTACTCCATTCTCTTCTCCCCTCAGCAATATTGCTACCATCACCACTGGGCCCCCTTCCAGCTGTTTTGGCCCCCAGGCAATAGGATGTGGCATGAAGGCTGGGAAGCAGGGTCAAGGAGTAGCGAAGGGCAGTACCTCCCACCCTCCCTCCTTTTGGTTGTTCCTGGAGTCTTAATAAACCACTTGAGCATATGTATATATATATTGTCTTGCCTGGAGTCACTGAGCATCAGGACTGAAAGTGCTCTTGTACAGTTCTCTCACTTTAAAAATGGGGAAACTGAGACCCAGAGAGGGGTGGTGACTTGCCTGAAGTCCTACAAGTTAGGATGGAGCCTTAGCTAAGACACAGGTCTCCCCACTTCCAGTGCAGCTCTGCCCACTGCCCCACACTGCCTCTTTGCTAAACCCACCCTTCATCCACATTGAGCATATAAGAGACCTCCCTCAGTTAACATCTGAATGAGTTTCAGCAAGCCATTTCACCTATCTGAGCCTCAGCTTCCTTACTGCTCAGAGGGGAGGAGCTAGTCCCACCACAGAGTTGTGGGGAGAACTGGGGGAGCCAGCACAGGGCCTGGAAGCGTGAAGCCATATGATTAAGTAAAGAAAACAGGCCCTTTATTAGTTCCCTTTGGATGCTGTGACAAATTACCACAAACTAAGTGGCTTAAAACAACACAAATTTCTTGCAGTTTTTGAGGTCAGAAGTGTGACTAAAGTCAAGGTGTTGGCAGGGCTGCTTTCCGTTCTAGAGGCTCTAGATGAGAATCTGTTTTCTGGCCTTTTTAGCTTCTAGAGGCCACTCACATTCCTTGGCTCATGATCCCCTTCCTTCTCCAAAGCCAATGGCGGCTGGTTGGGTCTTTCTCATACACCATTACTCCTGCACACCTCTCCTGCCTCCCTCTTTCACTTAGAAGGACTCTTGTGATTTCTCTGGGCCCACCTGGATGTCCAGGATGCTGTCTCCATCTCAAGGTCAGCAGATTAGCATCTTTAATTCCATCTGCAACCTTAATTCTCCTTTGCCATGTAATATAGCATATTCACAGGTTCTGGGATTAGGATGTGGGAGGCCATTCTTCTGCCTATCACGGTCCTAAACCATCTGGGAAGTTGGAGAAACTAAGGAAAACCAGGTTTGAAGAAAAATACACATGCAAAAACATTTTGGCATGTAATCTCAGGGGGTTCACGGGCATGGACTCTAGTATGAACTCTTGGACTAAAAAGATAATATGGGTCCCCCACCCTTTACGACAATTGTCATAAGTATTTTAGAGTGCACCCACATGCACATGTGCATACTCATATACTTGTGCACACACATATACTCAAGCACACGTGTGCACGTGCATACATGTGCCTATACCTGCACGCATGCCCTGTGTGCACACATGCATACTTATGCTGATACACACACGTACATAGACATATACACACCACGCAATTTTCCTACAGAAATTGGAAGACCTTCGTTGGCTTCTCTGCATGAGATGCAGCCAGCAAGGCACAGGAAAAGTCTGCCCCTGCTTTACTTCTCCAACCAGCTCATTTCACCTCCACCCCAGCCCCTTGGGGTCTGTGGCCATTCTCTGCTTGTCACTGACATTCATCAGTGACCCTTGGCAGGTCTCCCCTGGTGGAGAGTGCGGACCAGCTGCTGGCTGGCACGAGCCCTGTGGCTTATTCTTCTGCAGGGTGTTCAGCTTGCAAAGCTGCTTCCCTGAGGCTTCAGCTTGAGTTATTGCTCTGTACATTTATTTTTTTGAGTGGCAACACTTTAGGAGCCCCAGCTCTTACACCTGTGCATTCAGAGCCAAAGATGAAATTGATAGAGGCTACTCACAAGGAGGACAAGAGGGTCTGATTGCACCCAAGCACCCACATGTCCATGTACACTTACTCTCGGACATGCCCATCAACACAGGTTTATACACACTTACACACACACACACACACACACACACAGAGATCTATTTCTGACAGGGCTGCCTATCAAGACACCCAGGAAATCCACCCCCCCAATACATGTACATCTCGAGGATGGCAGGTCCCCCAAAAGAGAA
>NW_006783413.1:3007395-3058658 GCF_000442215.2 Lipotes vexillifer | reverse complement strand
GAAAGAGTGGCCTGGCCCCTTCCTCAGCAAGCAAATACACATAGTTGTCCCCAGCCAACCTCCCACACAAGCCCACTCTCTCAGCCCCACAGTTCCAGGCTCCTTTGAGCTCCACTTCTTCTGCCAGAGTTCCCACCTCATCCTAAATCCCAGCCTCCAGCTTCAGCTGTCAGTCACCATTGACTTTGCTTGAGTTCTGCTGCTCCATGTGGCAGCGGATGCTCCAAGACTCAAGGGTAAAGGGGAGCAGGGTGAGATCACTGTGATCTAGCCTCAGGTGAAATATCTAAAGTTTGGCATACTTTTGAGCCCACAAAAAATGATTCTTGTTGGCATATCTCCAGTAACTAATTATGTAAAAAGATATCTCTTTCCTTCCCAGACTTGAGTCCTGCTCCCCCAAATCTCATTGTCTTTATTACATTAACTTTGAAAGGGGCAGGGTCCCAGAGGGGAGGAGCACTAACCGAGGCCCTCACCGCCACACCCCAGCTGGAGCTGGATCCCTGTGGTTGGTCTGGGTGACGCCCTCACCTTCCCAGAGAGACACAACTCGCTGACCTGCAGGCAAGCAGCAAACCCTTCTGGCAGCTCTTCAGAGGACAGTAGTCCATAACCAGGTGGTGATAAGGTCCTTCCACACCTGGATGAAGGGGGAGCTGGGAGGCAGGTGGCACCTGGCCCCTGCACTGCTCATGCCAGTTAACTCTGTGACAACCACTGGGTCCACAGACAATGGCATGCTCCTGGAGGCACGGCTTGGGGGGAGCACTGAGGAGTCACCTGGGGTTTCCCACTCTCAGCTTCTTTGTCCAGAGCATTTCAGCCCTGGCTGGGAGTGACATAGAGATGGAGGCTCTTGGCTCAAGGTGGAGGAACTGCAGGGAAGATCTGTATATGGGGGGAGGGAAAAGATGCTGGATTAGAAGGTCAAGGCCAGAGAGAAAGAGTGGAGAGGAGAGGGCAGTGTGGCAGAGACTACTCATAGCCAATGTCATAGTTAATTCCCCTTCTTCCTGGTTTTCTTGTTGACAGTGTGCCGGGGCTCCACAGCAGCCGTCAGTGGCCACAGCATATAGTCATGGCCAATGAGATGTAAGCAGAAGTCATTTGGGCAGGTTTCCGAGAAAGCATCTTTAGTACTGTCTGTCCTCAGACCCCACTCTGGGTTCCATGATTTAGTGGGCCTTGTATATCATGCAGGCACACACACACACACACACACACACACACACACACACACAAGCACACCCATTTCATAATGAACACAAAGATGGTCTCTATCATTTGGGATCATGTGCTTAATACTGACACAAGCAATCCATGCCCTAAACATCTATTCTTATTACAAGCACCATTCAGGCCCCAGGGAAATACACTTCCACATCCCTTGCCCTGTTTCCTTGAAACAATACTGAGTCTGGAAATTTTGTGTCTGTGCCTGATGACAGTGGAAATGAATGCTGCTTCTGAAATCAGGAAGGACTGAATGGCAGAAGAGCTTAGGTAATAGGAAAAATTGTTAATTCCTTCCCAGCACATAGCATGAATGTTATAATCTTACAGACCAAAGTATCATTTCCCTCTGTGCCAAGCATCTATTTTCTTGCTCCTTTCCCAGTTCCAATCCCCTTCTGGAGGTACTCACTATTAGCAGGGTGTTCACAGCAGTTGAACATGGCAGCTGGAGAACATGTTGCCATACTTAACAATTCATATTACTCTCAAATTTGTATACTTGTAGGTCTAGACAGAATGTACCAAAAGCATGATATGAGGCATTTACCTTGGCAATCACGTGGATGTTGAATGACAGAAGGCCAAGTTTTATTTTTATAGAAATGTTTACTAAGATTTGTTTAACTAAATTTTAAAAATAAAATAAATTTATTTAAATATTTCAATACATGAATTATAATTTATATTTTACCTTTTAATTGTTAAATAATTATGACTTCTGTAGAAAAATTTACTTCTCTAGAATATATATATGAAAAATGATTTTAATTCTTTGGTTTTTTTTTTTTTTTAAAAAAAATTTTTTTTTTTTTTTTTTTTTTTTTTTTTTTTTTTTTTTTTTTTTTGCAGTACACGGGCCTCTCACCGTTGTGGCCTCTCCCTGTTGCGGAGCACAGGCTCCGGGCACACAGGCTCAGCGGCCATGGTTCACGGGCCCAGCCGCTCTGCGGCATGTGGGATCCTCCCGGACCGGGGCACGAACCTGTGTCCCCTGCATTGGCAGGCGGACTCTCAAGCACTGAGCCACCAGGGAAACCCAATTCTTTGGTTTTTATGTTCACTTATTTTGTTTTGTTGTTGTTGTTGTTTTGGGCCATGCCACACAGCTTGCAGGATCTTATTTCCCAGACTAGGGATCAAACCCAGGCCCTCGGCAGTGAAAGCACAGAGTCCTAACCATGGACTGCCAGGGAATTCCCTACGTTCACTTATTTTTAACTAATGCTTTTTGATAAAAATATATTCAAATTCTGTATACTTTCATTACACTTACGTTTTATGTTTTTATCCTTTAGATCAGGGGTTGGCAAACATTTTCTTAAAGGGCCAGAAATTTCAAGCTTATTAGGCTACACAGTCTCTGTCACAACTATTCACCTCTGACACTAACCTGATAACAGCCGTGGACAATGTGTAAAAAAATGAGCCTGGCTAAGTGCTAGTAAAACTTTATTTACAAAAACAGGCAATAGACCGGCAGGTCATAGTTTGCCAACCTCTGCTTTAGATCATTACTGCCAACAGAATACAAATCTGTGAAAATCTTGATGATAACATAATTATTGAATTTTGTTGAGATAAAAGCAAAAATATAAAATTTATGGAATAAATATATAATAACTTATAAATTATGTATACCTTGATTTTATTACTCATTCAGACTTTGCAAGCTCATCAACAGAATACCCAGATATATTCAGTCATAATTAAATTCAATTGTCTTTGGTGCTTTGTTGATCTCCAGTCATATAAAAATTATAGCCTGACATATATTCTAGATTTTGTCATTTTGAAGGTATTTCTGTCAAAGCAATAAGACAAAGATATGTTATTTAACAGTCTTCTGGCTTGAATTAACAACTTTTAAATTGATAAACCTATGGTAGCTGGGTCTCCCTTCATACTCTTGTCCTGGTCCCTGCAAATATCTGGAGTAGCCTGAGCCTTTTAGGAGGGGACAGGCTTGGCTGGCTTTCCCTTTCACCATTTTGACTTTCCTGTTTTCCTGGAACATAGACATGATGGTTGGAGTTTGGCTACTATATTGCCAACATGAGGAAGCAGCCAAGTGACTGGCAGAAACTTAGGCCTGACAGCACTAAACCTAATTTAGAAACCACCCACCCCCAGACCCTTACCATGTGAAGAAAATGAATCACTACGTTGTTAGGTCACTGTTATTTGGGTTTTCTGTTACAAGCAGCCAAACACAATTTCCTAGACATAAATTCCAACTGGGAAGTGGCTCTCCCTCCACATTTTTTCTGATGCATCTATCACAGCTCCCATCACAGGCTGGTATGCATCACAGTACATTCATTTATTCATTCATTCAATAAATATTCACAAGGGCTTATTCTGTGCCATGGCCCAGAGTAGTTCTGGGGCTACGTGAGGAACTGGAGAGAAATATGGGGAGAGATCTTCGTAAGGAGCTCACAGCCTAATGATGGAGACAAGCATGGAAAAAATTACAATGGATCCTTGATTTACTATGGTGTTAGTTAAGAAATAGGTAAGAAACCATAAGTCTGGGCGGTTATGGCAGCTCTGGCTGTGAAGTTGTCAGGGGCCCAGGCCTCCTCTCTCTTGTTGCTCTGTCATACTGGGGTTTCCTCATTCACCTGGTCCAAAATGACTCACCATGTGTCCATATTCCAGCCAGCTAGAAAGGGCAAAGGAGAACATGCCTCTTCCCTTTAAGGGCACAACCTCCAAGTTTCACACATCACTTACATCCACTGGGCAGAACTTTATTACACAGCTTTATTAACTTTATTAACTAGCTGCAGGGAAGTCTGGGAAATGTAGTCTTTTTTCTGGGCAGCCATGTGCTCAGCAAAAAACTCAGCCCTCTATTATATACAAGAAAGAAAACCAGCCATTACTGCCACAGTTTCCAAAACACTTCTGAACCACCAAAATAATGAACTCAGATACACAGGCTCGTGATTTCTAGAATCACATTCCCACAAGACACTGGTATTTACTGTTCTCACTTGCCCCATATGACCACTACTAGTTAACTGCCTTTTGAAGATTTCATTAAAGTTTTGTTTATCTCCACTTACTACATACATGTGCACATATACAACAAACAAAAAATAAGCCAAAGTTTTAATCACTTAAGTAGAGTCATTCCCTAAGTGATGAATTGAGAACACCAAAACTTCAGAGAATTGGATGCCAGGCAGTCAGCTAGGTTCACTCACTAGCTCAGTATCTTGGTTCAGCACGTTGGCCTCTCAACCCAGGATTCCAATTCACAGCTTTTAGGGTCTTCAGAAAAAGCCAAAACTATGTGTGTTACGCCTGTGAATCCTTTGAGCTGAGGTGAGAGTTGTGATGCGCATATAAGTGAAGCAGTCCATTTTAATGTTGCTATTTTCATTCCAAGGGCATTTCAGTGTGGTACTTTTACCAGGTCATTTTGAGCTGTATCAAAACATAAAAGCTGTTTGTTTTCTGTGTAAACCCACCTTTAATCCCACCCTATTTCTCAGCCTCAATCTACTCCTTGCTCTACTGCCTCCTCACTCATTGTCATTCAACCACAAAATTTATGACCACAGCAAATGGCCCATGATAAATGGGCCCTAGTAAAATATCTGTAAATCCACCATTCTGCTCCCATGGGAGATTTAATAAAAATGAACTCAGATAAAAATACTCATTAAAAATTGAAACAGAGACTGATAGACAGTGCTTAATTTATAATTAATACATGAGAAAATTACAGTCTCTTTCTCAAGGGTATTTGAAAATATTTTAGAGTCATAAGTTTTTACCAGCATCAAAACTGTTCTATCAATTCTCATATTTTAATAATGCCTGTTATGGGGTTTTCCTTTGTACACAGAGATAGTATCCTAGGTCTTTTTTGTGTTCGTCCCAGCACTGGCAAATTTCCAGATGGCTTTGACTGGACAATTTTAGTCATTACCTTTCATTTTCCTTTTATGACCTAACGTTAGTAGAAATAATGAGGTTTAGTGGGGTTTATTTTTAACAACTTTGGTGGCTTTAAACAAGTGTCTTTGACCCAATTTTTAAATGGCTGCAGATTTTAAGGGGTATTATCTACTAAAGCATCTGATGGAACTTCTGGGTCATTAGTTGCCAAAAAAAGATTCATTTGAGATACAAGGGAAAAATTCAAACCACTTCTGTTTGGTTCTTTCTTTTTTTTTTTTTAATAATTTTTTTTATTTATTTATTTTTTTGGCTGCATTGGGTCTTTTTTGCTGCACGCAGGCTTTCTCCAGTTGCAGCTAGCAGGAGCTGCTCTTCATTGTGGTGCGCAGGCTTCTCATTGCGCTGGCTTCTCTTGTTGCGGAGCATGGGTTCTGGGCATGCAGGCTTCAGTAGTTGTGGCACATGAGCTCAGTAGCTGTGGCTCCCGGGCACTAGAGCGCAGGCTCAGTAGTTGTGGTGCATGGGCTTAGTTGCTCCGTGGCATATGGGATCTTCCCTGACCAGGGCTCGAACCCGTGTCTCCTGCATTGGCAGGCGGATTCTTAACCACTGCACCACCAGGTAAGTCCCGTTTGGTTATTTTAACTCTTTCTAAGTTAATGTCTTTTACAGTTTTGGGGGGCACTAAATGGAAAATATTTTTAGTTCTCAAGAAGAGTGAATGGGTGGCCTCTAGTGTGTCCTGCTCCTAAATCATTACCACACATACTCAGTTTCCTCATCTGTGAAAGGGAATAATAGTGGTACCTAATTCACAGTGCTTGAGGATTACATTAAAATATGGAAAGTGCTTAGCATGTCGCCTGGCACATAAAAAATGTTCACTGGATGACAGCTATGGTTCTATTGTTATTCCTCTTTTTTTGTTTTTAATTTTTTAATTTTATTTATTTTTTTATACAGCAGGTTCTTATTTTCATCAATTTTATACACATCAGTGTATACATGTCACTTCCAATCGCCCAATTCATCAGAGCACCATCTCCACCCCACCCCGGCGGCTTTCCCCCCTTGGTGTCCATAAGTTTGTTCTCTACATCTGTGTCTCAACTTCTGCCCTGCAAACCAGTTCATCTGTACCATTTTTCTAGGTTCCACATACATGCGTTAATATACGATATTTGTTTTTCTCTTTCTGACTTACTTCACTCTGTATGACAGTCTCTAGATCCATCCACGTCTCAACAAATGACCCAATTTCGTTCCTTTTTATGGCTGAGTAATATTCCATTGTATATATGTACCACAACTTCTTTATCCATTCGTCTGTCGATGGGCATTTAGGTTGCTTCCATGACCTGGCTATTGTAAATAGTGCTGCAATGAATATTGGGGTGCATGTGTCTTTTTGAATTATGGTTTTCTCTGGGTATATGCCCAGTAGTGGGACTGCTGGATCACAGGGTAATTCTATTTTTAGTTTTTTAAGGAGCCTCCATACTGTTCTCCATAGTGGCTGTATCAATTTACATTCCCACCAACAGCACAAGAGGGTTCCCTTTTCTCCACATCCTCTCCAGCATTTGTTTGTAGATTTTCCTCTGATGATGCCTTTGTCTGTTGATTCATTTGCAAATATTTTCTCCCATTCTGAGGGTTGTCTTTTCATCTTTTTTTTTTTTTTAATATTTATTTATTTATTTATTTATTTATTTATTTATTTATTTATTTATTTATTTATTTATTTATTTATTTATTTATTTATTTATTTATTTGGCTGCACCGGGTGTTTGTTGCAGCATGCGGGATCTTCTAGTTACTGCATGTGGGCTGTAGTTCCCTGACCAGGGATTGAACCCAGGCCCCCTGCATTGGGAGCACGGAGTCTTAACCACTGGACCACCAGGGAAGTCCCTTCATCTTGTTTATGGTTTCCTTTGCTGTACAAGAGTTTTTAAGTTTCATTAGGTCCCATTTGTTTATTTTTGTTTTTATTTCCATTACTCTAAGAGGTGGATCAAAAAAGATCTTGCTGTGATTTATGTCAAAGAGTGGTCTTCCTATGTTTTCTGTTAAGAGTTTTATAGTGTTCAGTCTTATATTTAGGTCTCGAATCCATTTTGAGTTTATTTTTGTGTATGGTGTTAGGGAGTGTTCTCTTTTTTTCTTTTTTTTTTTTTTTTGCGGTACGCGGGCCTCTCACTGCTGTGGCCTCTCCCGTTGCGGAGCACAGGCTCCGGACACGCAGGCTCAGCGGCCATGGCTCACAGGCCCAGCCGCTCCGCGGCATGTGGGATCTTCCCGGACTGGGGCACAAACCCGCGTGCCCTGCATCGGCAGGCAGACTCTCAACTACTGCGCCACCAGGGAAGCCCTAACTTCATTCTTTTACATGTAGCTGTCCAGTTTTACCAGCACCACTTATTGAAGAGACTGTCTTTTCTCCATTGTATATCCTTGCCTCCTTTGTCATAGATTAGTTGACCATAGGTGTGTGGGTTTATCTCTGGGCTTTCTATCTTGTTCCACTGATCTATGTTTCTGTTTTTGTGCCAGCACCATATTGTCTTGCTTACTGTAGCTTTGTAGTATAGTCTGAAGTAAGGGAGTCTGATTCCTCCTGCTCCCTTTTTTTCCCTCAAGACTGCTTTGGCTATTTGGGGTCTTTTGTGTCTCCATACAAATTTTAAGATTTTTTGTTCTAGTTCTGTAAAAGAATGCCATTGGTAATTTGATAGGGATTGCATTGAATCTGTAGATTGCTTTGGGTAATCGAGTCATTTTCACAATACTGATTCTTCCAATTTAAGAACATGGTATATCTCTCCATCTGTTGGTATCATCTTTAATTTCTTTCATCAGTGTCATAGTTTTCTGCATACAGGTCTTTTGTCTCCCTAGGTAGGTTTATTCCTAGGTATTTTATTATTTTTATTGCAATGGTAAATGGGAGTGTTTCCTTAATTTCTCTTTCAGATTTTTCATCATTAGTGTATAGGAATGCAAGAGATTTCTGTGCATTAATTTTGTATCCTGCAACTTTACCAAATTCATTGATTAGCTCTAGTAGTTTTCTGGTGGCATTTTTAGGATTCTCCATGTATAGTATCATGTCATCTGCAAACAGTGACAGTTTTACTTCTTTTCCAATTTGTATTCCTTTTATTTCTTTTTCTTCTCTGACTGCCGTGGCTAGGACTTCCAAAACTATGCTGAATAATAGTGGTGAGAGTGGACATCCTTGTCTTGTTCTTGATCTTAGAGGAAATGCTTTCAGTTTTTCACCATTGAGAATGATGTTTGCTGTGGGTTTGTTGTATATGGCCTTTATTATGTTGAGTTAGGTTCCCTCTATGCCCACTTTCTGGAGAGTTTTTATCATAAATGGGTGTTGAATTTTGTCAAAAGCTTTTTCTGCAACTATTGAGATGATCATATGGATTTTATTCTTCAATTTGTTAATATGGTGTAACACATTGATTGATTTGCATATATTGAAGAATCCTTGTATCCCTGGGATAAATCCCACTTGATCATAGTGTATGATCCTTTTAATGTGTTGTTGGGTTCTGTTTGCTAGTATTTTGTTGAGGATTTTTGCATCTATATTCATCAGTGATAGTGGTCTGTAATTTTCTTTTTTTGTAGTGTCTTTGTCTTGTTTTGGTATCAGGGTTATGGTGGCCTCATAAAATGAGTTTGGGAGTGTTCTTTCCTCTGCAATTTTTTGGAAGAGTTTGAGCTCTTCTCTAAATGTTTGATAGAATTCACCTGTGAAGCCATCTGGCCCTGGACTTTTGTTTGTTGGAAGATCTTTAATCACATTTTCAATTTCATTACTTGTGATTGGTCTATTCATATTTTCTATTTCTTCCTGGTTCAGTCTTGGAAGGTTATACCTTTTTAAGAATTTGTCTATTTCTTCCAGATTGTGCATTTTATTGGCATCGAGTTGCTTGTAGTAGTCTCTTAGGATGCTTTGTATTTCTGCGGTATCTGTTGTAACTTCTCCTTTTTCATTTCTAATTTTATTGATTTGAGTCCTCTCTCTCTTTTTCTTGATGAGTCTGGCTAATGGTTTATGAATTTTGTTTATCTTCTCAAAGAACCAGCTTTTAGTTTTATTGATCTTTGCTATTGTTTTTTGTTTCTATTTCATTTATTTCTGCTCTGATCCTTATGATTTCTTTCCTTCTGCTAACGTTGGGTTTTGTTTGTTCTTCTTTCTCTAGCTCCTTTATGTGTAAGATTAGATTGTTTGAGATTTTTCTTGTTTCTTGAGGTAGGCTTGCATAGCTATAAACTTCCCTCTTAGAACTGCTTTTGCTGCATCCCATAGGTTTTGGATCATCATGTTTTCATTGTCATTTGTCTCTAGGTATTTTTGATTTCCTCTTTGATTTTTTCAGTGATCTCTTGGTTATTTAGTAACGTATTGTTTAGCCTCCATGTGTTTGTGTTTTTTACGTTTTTTTCCCTGTAATTGATTTCTAATCTCATAGCGTTGTGATCAGAAAAGATGCTTGATATGATTTCAATTTTCTTAAATTTACTGAGGTTTGATTTGTGACCCAAGATGTGACCTATCCTGGAGAATGTTCCGTGTGCACTTGAGAAGAAAGTGTAATCTGCTGTTTTTGGATGGAATGTCCTATAAATATCAATTAAATCTATCTGGTCTATTTTGTCATTTAAAGTTTCTGTTTCCTTATTTATTTTCATTTTGGATGAACTGTCCATTGGTGTAAGTGAGGTGTTAAAGTCCCCCACTATTACTGTGTCACTCTCAATTTCCTCTTTTAGAGCTGTTAGCAGTTGCCTTATGTATTGAGGTGCTCCTATGTTGGGTGCATATATATTTTAAATTGTTATATCTTCTTCTTGGATTGATCCCTTGATCATTATGTAGTGTCCTTCCTTGTCTCTTGTAACATTCTTTATTTTAAAGTCTCTTTTATATGACATGAGTATTGCTACTCCAGCTTTCTTTTGATTTCCATTTGCATGGAATATCTTTTTCCATCCCCTCACTTTCAGTCTGTATGTGTCCCTAGGTCTGAAGTGGGTCTCTTGTAGACAGCATGTGTATGGGTCTTGGTTTTGTATCCATTCAGTGAGCCTGTGTCTTTTTGTTGGAGCATTTAATCCATTCACGCTTAAGGTAATTATCATTATGTATGTTCCTATGACCATTTTCTTAATTGTTTTGGGTTTGTTTTTGTAGGTCCTTTTCTTCTCTTATGTTACCCACTTAGAGAAGTTCCTTTAGCATTTGTTGTAGAGCTGGTTTGGTGGTGCTGAATTCTCTTAGCTTTTGCTTGTCTGTAAAGCTTTTGATTTCTCCATCAAATCTGAATGAGATCCTTGCCGGGTAGAGTAATCTTGGTTGTAGGTTCTTCCCTTTCATCACTTTAAGTATATCATGCCACTCCCTTCTGGCTTGTAGAGTTTCTGCTGAGAAATCAGCTGTTAACCTTATGGGAGTTCCCTTGTATGTTATTTGTCATTTTTCCCTTGCTGCTTTCAATAATTTTTCTTTGTCTTTAATTTTTGCCAATTTGATTACTATGTGTCTCGGCGTGTTTCTCCTTGGGTTTATCCTGTATGGGACTCGCTGTGCTTCCTGGACTTGGGTGGCTATTTCCTTTCCCATGTTAGGGAAGTTTTCGACTATAATCTCTTCAAATATTTTCTCAGGTCCTTTCTCTCTCCCTTCTCCTTCTGGGACCCCTATAATGTGAATGTTGTTGCGTTTAATGTTGTCCCAGGCGTCTTTTAGGCTGTCTTCATTTCTTTTCATTCTTTTTTCTTTATTCTGTTCCGCAGCAGTGAATTGCACCATCTGTCTTCCAGGTCACTTATCTGTTCTTCTGCCTCAGTTATTCTGCTATTGATTCCTTCTATTGTAGTTTTCATGTCAGTTATTGTATTGTTCATCTCTGTTTGTTCTTTAATTCTTCTAGGTCTTTGTTAAACATTTCTTGCATCTTCTTGATCTTTGCCTCCATTCTTTTTCCGAGGTCCTGGATCACCTTCACTATCATTATTCTGAATTCTTTTTCTGGAAGGTTCCCTATATCCACTTCATTTAGTTGTTTTTCTGGGGTTTTATCTTGTTCCTTCATCTGGTACATAGCTCTCTGCCTTTTCATCTTGTCTATCTTTCTGTGAATGTGGTTTTTGATCCACAGGCTGCAGGACTGTAGTTCTTGCTTCTGCTGTCTGCCCTCTGGTGGATGAGGCTATATAAGAGGCTTGTGTAAGTTTCCTGATGGGAGGGACTGGTGGTGGGTAGAGCTGACTGTTGCTCTGGTGGGCAGAGCTCAGTAAAACTTTAATCCACTTGACTGCTGATGGGTGAGGCTGGGTCCCCTCCCTGCTGGTTGTTTGGCCTGAGGCAACCCAACACTGGAGCCTACCTGGGCTCTTTGGTGAGGCTAATGACAGACTCTGGGAGGGCTCACGCCAAGGAGTACTTCCCAGAACTTCTGCTGCCAGTGTCCTTGTCCCCACGCTGAGCCACAGCCACCCCCCGCCTCTGCAGGAGACCCTCCAACATTAGCAGGTAGGTCTGGTTCAGTCTCCCCTGGAGTCACTGCTCCTTCCCCTGGGTCCCGATGTGCACACCACTTTGTGTGTGCCCTCCAGGAGTGGAGTCTCTGTTTCCCCCAGTCCTGTCGAAGTCCTGCAATCAAATCCCACTAGGCTTCAAAGTCTGATTCTCTAGGAATTCCTCCTCCCGTTGCCGGAACCCCAGGTTGGGAAGCCTGACGTGGGGCTCAGAACCTTCACTCCAGTGGGTGGACTTCTGTGGTATAAGTGTTCTCCAGTCTGTGAGTCACCCACCCAGCAGATACGGGATTTGATTTTACTGTGATTGCGCCCCTCCTACCATCTCATTTTGGCTTCTCCTTTGTCTTTGGATGTGAGGTATCTTTTTTGGTGAGTTCCAGTGTCTTCCTGTTGATGATTGTCCAGCAGCTAGCTGTGATTCTGGTGTTCTCACAAGAGGGAGTGAGAATACGTCCTTCTACTCCGCCATCTTGGTTCCTCTGTCTCTATTGTTATTCTTCAGGGCAAAGTTAAATCATAAATGTTTTACTCCCTCAAAAAGGCACCTGTGAATATTGGCATAGACTCATACCATGTCCCCACCAGTTACCAAGGGGAAAATGGTGCCTTCACAATGGAGTAAGGTGGGAGACAACGGTATAACTAGGTGATTAACGTTAAATCAGCAGTGGTGCAATGATTGACATCGCATGCCCCCTGACACAGCGCACTGAAAGAGACCAATGTAGTTTTTATGTGATTCCTGCCAAGAAAGCATGGCCTGAGTCTGGGCACGAGAAAACATTGGATGGACCCAGGCTGAGGAACCTGATCCAGAATGAGAGGCCTGTACCATTTAAAACCGTCAAGGTGTGCATGAGTAGAAAAGACTGGGGGATGGCTCCAGATTGAAGGAGACCAAAGAGACATGATTACTAAGTGCAACATGTTAGCCTGGGTTGGTCCTGGACCAGAGAGGGAACAGAGACTCTGCGGGACAGTTGACAACAATGAGAGTTCTCTGTACAACTGTTCTGCAAATTTCCACTAAATTTGAAATTATTTCAAAATGAATTATTATTATTATATATTTCTTCATGCCTTGATGAGGCAATGGGTCCCAAACTGGAAACACAATTGTTCCATTTTAGCTGAAACTATACACCTGCCACAAGGGAGTGGCCACCAGCCTGAATGTATCTTCTGGTGACTCCAAGTAACATGAGATCATCAGGCAAATAGCAAACTATGAGTCAGAGCACTTCCACTTCTGCTCATGAAGGATTAACAGCTCTAGAAATTGCCATCCTAGCCTAAACAACTAAAAACCAAACAAAATGAGTAAAATGTCTTATACACATATTGGACCCAGGATACAGGTCTCAGGAAAAACCACAGGTGAGCCTCTACAGCTGTCCCAGCTGACTGCCTGGAGGGAGTTTCCAAGCCACAGCACAGGGAGGGGGACCCAAACCAAGACCAGCAAACCTACTGAGTTGGGGGACAGATCAGAGTTCAAGGAGGCAGAGGCAGCTAGAATCAGCAGTATAGAATGCCAAAGATGGCAGAGATGCTCCATGGGAGCTCCGGAGACCCAGAGCAGACACAACTAGAAAGCAGATCAGTGGTTGCCCATGACCGAGGGTGTGCAAAGAGAACTGGCTGTAAAGAAACGCCAGGCAACTTTTCGGGGTGACAGAAATTTTTATACCTTGATTGTGGTGGTGGTGGTTACACAACTGAAAACACTTGTCAAAACCCATTGAATTATACACTTAAAATTGGTGATATTGTATGTAAATATATCACAATAGAACTGTCGATAAATCAAGCAGCAAGATCACTTGTGGCTTTGAGATGTCTAGAAGCTATGTCCGTGTTGGCCCTGATAACCTTTGGCCTCACCTTCACTGGACTACATTTTTTTGCTGTTTCAGTGTTCAGCAATTTCCCTTTCCTGATCTTGGAAGCACCTTAAAAAGCTCCATTGAGAACTATAGATGGAGCCTGAAGAGTTTCTCAAATGCAATTCTTGTCACCTTAAACTTTGGGACTCTCTTCCACACTCAAGAAATCGTTCACCCGCGGCTGAAGTTCCTCTGCTGCCATAGAATGATGCAAGGTGGCTTTTTAGTCACATGAAACACCCTGTCACCATCCCAAAATCAAATGGCTTCTTTGAGGTTAAGTCTATCAAAGCAGCAAAGAGACATTACCCTTGTCCTATTGGCTTCTGTTTGGCACCAGTACTAGAGGAATAAAAATGCCTTGTGAATAGGTTCCTGAACTACTGCCAAAAGTTTTCTTTTGACCTGTTGCTGTGATAAATTGCATCAATGCACTTCCTCATCTGAGTCATCTTTACATTCTTGAAGTAAAACTGACTTGACTATAAGGTATTATTCTTCTAACATATCACTGGATTGATCACTATTTCATTTGGGATTTCAGCCTCTATGTTCTTAAATGTGCAACCAGCGTATCAAACAGTTTGAAGTCAGCAGGGCATAAACATAAAATGGTTTTATTTCTTTGTCCATTCGCTTACCTTCAAACAAGTTCTGTCAAATCTCTCCTTCCTGCCCCACACTGGCATTTGAACAGATCACATGGCTTTCTGGCCACTTTTAGTTTTTAAAAAATCCAGGCCAACCTATTACAGGTTTAAAACTTGTTACAGTGTAGGCAGCCTCACGTCCAAGTTTAAGCCTGTCAAGAATGTTTCCTTATCTAAGGCTGCTGACAAAAGTTTAGGGCTCAGAATCCCACAGAAGAGCTTCAGAAGTGTGCAGGCACCTACAAATACTACTTGATCCTCTTCATCACCAGTGTGAGTTACAGCAGGCTGAGGACATTCAGAACACCTGGAAATAGCAGATGTCCTTTGGCAAGATCAAAGTGGTGACCACGGTGGTCTTGGGCAGAAGCCTATCTGTAAAGTACAAAGACAATCCGCACCAGGCTGGCAAGGAGTTTCTGGGAGAAGTTACGGGTCTCTGATCCACCAACCACCTAAGGAGGAAGCGAATGACATGCCCTGAAATTAGCCACGTTCACCACGAGCCTGGACGTGGGGCTCTCTGGAGATACTCCCCTACTCCATGGATCCACACTTGGCCTGCTCACTACCCTCAAGAGGAATGTGGAAGAAATGAAGTGCTGATGCAGGTTACAACATGGACAATCCTTGGAAACCTAATACTAAGTGAAAGAAACCAGTCACAAAAGACTACATACTATATGATTCCATTCATCTGAAATTCCAAACTAGGGAAATCTATAACAACAGAGTAGATTAGTGGTTTCTTAGGGTTGGGGGCTGGGGGTTGGGGAGATAGAGGGATGATAGCTGAAGGCTACAGGGTTTCTTTATTTTGAGATGATGAAAATGTTCTAATATTGACTATGGTGATGGTTACACATATCTGTGAATTTACTAAAAACCACTGAATGATACACACTTTTAACAGGTAAATTGTATGGGATGCAAATTATCTTTCAATAAAGTTACTGAGACAGAGAGAGAGAGAGAGAAAGAGAGAGAGACTCTCCCAGCTACAGCGTACAGGAAAAGCAAATGTTAAGGCACAATAGGTCCCTGTCTATAGGTGAGATGTCTGAATTCATAGTGGCCATCTGATCCAGGCAGCGGTGCAGTTCGGAAGGTTCGAATCAATGATTATGAGGCATGAAGCACGTCTAAGTCCTCAGAAGTATGGGAGGAAGGGGATCATGAGTACTGGGGTACTCAGGCCTAAGGGCATCCCCTGCCCCCCAGGTCACGGGACTCTTCTTCCTGCCCTCCCCTCCCTGGGAATCACTTGATGCTGGTCTGGGGACAAGGAAGGGAAACAGAGAAGGACTATTTCTATGAAAAATAATAATTTTTGTCTGCAGATAATTCCCTGTGGTAGCAAAAGGGCCATTTCTTAGAAAAGAACTCTGAAGTCACGCTTTCTTCTGGATTTCCAATATCAGAGCTTCTTCCCAGTCCTGGTTGTGCTGTAGGTGCCCATATGCACCAGCAGCTTCCCTGCACTGGGAGTGAGCAGCAGAAACTTCAGAGCTAGGATGTCTCTCCTTTCTTTTCCTCTGGTTGGAATGAAGACTTGCTGAGGGACATGAGCTCCCTGGTGACCCTAACCCTTGCCTCATCCCCCACTCCCACTGGGCAGAGGCCTGGGTCCTGCTGTGCCTTAGCCCTATGAATGTCAACTAGAAGAGAAAAGAGTTCAGCAAGGATAAGGCCCCTGGTGGAGCTTAGGGGGTGTAGGATAGGTGAGTGATGTTTTCAATAGCCAACAGTGATCTAAGAGGTTTTAGTCTTCTCCTTGGGGGTGACTCAAATGGAGGGTTTTGCCAAAATTGTTCCATTCATAGAGTAGAGAGGAGTTGAGAAAAAAGCTCCTTTGGTGTATGTCCCCCCTTTTCTATCACATTCAACAAAGGGAGAGCCATTGCGGACCCCACTGTTGAGAGGCCAGGCTAATTCCCTAATTCCACTGAAGGAGGCTGGAAGCAGCAATATCCCAATAGCAATGAGCACACCTAGTGCCCAGATCTTGACTTCTAAATACCAGTACACACTGAAAGGAACAAGGACTCCTTGGAGAAATGGCTGACTCCAGGGTTTAGAAAGGGAAAGTACAAATGAACCTGGAACATCTTGTCCTGTTAGAAAGTAAGGAAGTACTCAAAGGATGATGGAGGCACAGGAACCAGCTTAAAGGCACTACCAAACACCAAATCTACTGGCCAACCTCTAATCTACCTTCTGTCTCTATGAATTTGCTTATTCTAGGTACCACGTGTAAATGGAATCATACAGTATTTGTTCTTCCATGTCTGGCTTCTTTCAATTAGCATAAGGTATTCAAGCTTCATCCATGTTGTAGCATGTATCAGAACTTCATTCCTTTTTAGGGAGGAATAATATTCCTTTGTATCTATACGCCACATTTTGTTTATTCATTCATCTGTTGATGGACACTTGGGTTGTTCCCACCTTTTGACTATTGTGAAAAAGGCAGCTATGAACATTGGTATACAAGTATCCGTTTGAGTTCATGCTTTCAACTCTTTAGGTACAAACCTAGAGTGAAATTGCTGAATCCCATTTGCTTTTAAATTCCTGCTTCACTAAGTTCCTCTTATAGATAGCATATAGTCTAAGAATTTTTGTCTTAAAGAAATGCAACCCATTTACATTAATTGTTGTAACATATATTTAGTATTATATCTATCACCTGAAGATAATTAAAAGCTTTTTTTCTGATAAGAACTTTTAAGATCTATTCTCCTTGTCAAAAGGCACAATCTGGGCTTCCCTGGTGGCGCAGTGGTTGAGAGTCCGCCTGCCGATGCAGGGGACATGGGTTCGTGCCCCGGTCCGGGAAGATCCCACATGCCGCAGAGTGGCTGGGCCCGTGGGCCATGGCCGCTGAGGCTGCCCGTCCGGAGCCTGTGCTCCGCAGCGGGAGAGGCCACAGCAGTGAGAGGCCCACGTACCGCAAAAAAAAAAAAAAAGGCACAATCTTCCAGTTATAAAATAAATTAGTCATAGGATGTAATGTACAGCATGGTGACTATAGTTAATAATATTGGATTGCATGTTTGAAAGTTACTGAGAGAGTCATCTTGAAAGACCTAAAGATCATTTTAATTCTTGCTCTTTTGAGTGTTTGTTTGCTGTTTGGTGTGGGACCATGTATCCTTTGGTTTTTATCTGAGACAGAGAAAGAGAAAGAGAGAGAGAGTATACACACATACATATTACATTATATCTCATGTATTATACATTATAATGTATCTTATGTATATGTATATATGAGATATATATTCTGTCTATAATTCAATAGTTTTAATTTTTTTTAAGTATTCTTTAATCCACATTTTTTTCTAAATATCAGGCAAGAGTAAATCCGTACTTCCTGAGTCCTCTTGCCTCTTTTTGAGAATATTTTTAACTTTCATTATTTTGTACCACTTTTACAACTTCTTATATTTTTCTATGTTTAACAGGCACTTGCTCCCTGTCCTCTTGCACCAGGGCTTCCCCACTTTCATTTCTTAAATTTGCTTCATCTCTTGACAATATTTAATGCTTTTTCAAGTTCCTTATTCAAAAGGGTACAAGGTGGTATGTTCTTTAAACTCTTGCATACTTGAGAGTATGCAAACTTTAAACTCTTGCATATTTGAGAGTATCTTTCTTGAGATTTCAAATATTAAATGTACCTGGGTGGGGCATCAAATAATTGGATTGCAGTTTTTTTCTTTATTCTTCTGAAAACTGAGGACAGTAAGAGTCTGAAGCCAGTTTGATTTCTCTTCCTTTGTAGGTTCCTCTTTATTCTGCGTATATACTTGTAGGATTTTTAAGATCCTGCTTCTTAAATATTTTTGTGAGGTGTCTAGATATAGTTCCATCTTCAGTGATGTTTGCGTGGCACACGTTGATCTCTTCTGACCTGCACACTCAGGATTCGTGTGGTGTTCTCTTGTCTATTGCAGCGGTCCCCAACCTTTTTGGCACCAGGGACTGGTTTCATGGTAAACAAGTTTTCCAAGGACGGGGGTTGGTGGGGGGTGAAGGTTCAGGCGGTAATGTGAGCGATGGGGAGCAGCAGATGAAGCTTCAATTGCTCGCCTCCGCTCACCTCCTGCTGTGCGGCCGGTTCCTAACAGGTCTCGGACCGGTACTGGTCTGCAGCCCAGGGGTTGGGGACCCCTGGTTTATTGGATGATTGCTACTCTCCAATCTCACCCGCAAAAGGATGGAGTGTCTGCTTGGCACTGCTTTAGTCTCTGGTCTCCATACGTATCTTGTCATTTTAATTTCTTTGTCTTTTCCCCTGCATTTTTGATGAGAGTTTTCAACCTTGACCTCTACAGCACTGATTTAATATTTTACAGCACCAATTCCGTTCTTTAATCTCACCAAGGGATTAATGGGGAGTTTTAATTCTGTGATTACATTTTTAGTTTCTATCACAGTGTTTCCTTTTCTCATTAATTCCTTTTCCATTTAACTTTTTAAAAAATCTCATTCTGTGACTTGTCTGTCCCTCTATTCCTATGGCTTTCTGCCTTTATTTCATAGGGGCCATATCTTTTGACATATGCAACAGAATGTTGAATAGGTTTCTCCTTATTGACCCAGAGTTGTTGTTAAGACCCAAAATGAGGATAAGGAGCTGGGTGCCCAAGTTCAGGGGATGCAGCCCATGTAGACCCCATGACTTGATCCTGTGCATTTGTCTTGGTGGGGGCTACAGGGCATTCATGGGGCTCCTGAACAGACAGCCAGCCCTGCATTTCTTTTTTTTTTTTTTTAATAAATTTATTTATTTATTTGTTTGTTTGTTTGTTTTTGGCTGTGTTGGGTCTTCGTTTCTGTGCATGGGCTTTCTCTAGTTATGGCAAGCGGGGGCTACTCTTCGTTGTAGTGTGCGGGCTTCTCATTGTCATGGCTTCTCTTGTGGCAGAGCACAGGCTCTAGGCGTGCAGGCTTCAGTAGTTGCAGCACGCGGGTTCAGTAGTTGCAGCGCATGGACTCTAGGGTGTGTGGGCTCAGCGGTTGTGGCTCGCAGGCTCTAGAGTGCAGGCTCAGTAGTTGTGGCACACGGGTTTAGTTGCTCCGCGGCATGTGGGATACTCCCCGGCCAGGGCTCGAACCCCGTTTCCCCTGCATTGGCAGGTGGATTCTTAACCACTGCACCACAAGGAAAGCCCCAGGCCTGCATTTCTGAGAATGCTCCCACAGAGAGATGACAAAGACCCTCCTGCCAGCTTCCCTCCTTCCCATGAAGCTGGCAAAGCAGACATTCCAGAGCCCAGGAGGCTTCTTTTACAGGAAAAAGCTCTAGGGCTTCACCTAGTCAACATCAACCCTGGAGGGAAACTCAGCGTTTTCCCCAGCTTCAAACTCCTTCAGTTTTCTCCCCAGCACTTCCTCCTTGCCTCAGCCTGGGAACAAAGACATTTTAACACATCCTCAGGAACATGCTAATTCGCAAACAACTCAGGCTCCCATTGCCCTGAGGGGGGTCATAGGCCTATTGGGCACTGCTTGGGCCCAACACCTTGGCAATAGCACCCGAGCCTATATTTTAATGTATTCAAATATGTTCCCTCAAGGAGTTTGCAGGCCCTCAGGGATACAGGGAGTCTGAGCTGAAACAATTTCTCCTAATTGCTGAAGCAGACACCCAAATAGAATTCTGGATACGAGGCTCCCATATGGAAATTGGCTCACTCTGGCTACAGGGTCGGCAAAGACCCCATGTAAATCAGGGTCTGCCAAAGTGGGTTTCTCAGAGCACTATTTCCACAGAATGTCAGTAGGTATTTTTGAAAATAGGGTTCCAGTGAAAATAAATTTGAGATATGCATAGTAAACAAAGGGTAAGTTTCCTTTCTGCAGGACTTCTTGGCATCTTGCATATTAATGGCCTGTTACAGTATTCAGTCAGTCATTCTGCATACACTGAGTGTCTACTGTGCGCCAAGCATTGTGGAAACAGGCGAGATTCCACATGGTCCATGCTTGCAAGCAGCTCACAGCCGAGCATTCCAACAGCTTTAGAACTCAAATCCTGGTCTGGGCCAGTAGCAGCAACACCAACTGAAAACTTGTTAGAAATGCAGATTCTCCAGCCCCACCTCCAGACCTACTGAATCAGAATCTGCATTTTAACAAGTTCCCCAGGTGATTCATGTACATTAAAGTATGAGAAGCCTGGAATAACACACTGCTAGGGAAGAAAACATAAGGTAAGGAGAAGGGCTACTCTGGGAAGCTGAAGACCTTTTGCTGTGGAGCCCAAGTAAAACAGTAAGTAGCAGAGTTGGGGAGTGACTCATTGCCTCACTCCAGCATGCACACAGAGAGGCTCTGGTCAGGAGGACTGAGAAGAACACAGTTCCATTTTGGCATCAGTATTTGTTGAGGTAAGTTTCAGCTTTGAGGAGAAGAAAAACCCTAAAAATACTGTCTTAAACAAGATAAAAGTTTATTCTTCTCTAACTTTTGAGAAGTCCAGCAATAAGAATTACGGGGCTGGTATGGCATACCACAGGATCAAGAACCCATGTTCCAGGCTTCCCTGGTGGTGCAGTGGTTAAGAATCCGCCTGCCAATGCAGGGGACACAGGTTCGAGCCCTGGTCCAGGAAGATCCCACATGTCGCGGAGCAACTAAGCCCATGTGCCACAACTACTGAGCCTGTGCTCTAGAGCCCGTGAGCCACAACTACTGAGCCCACGTGCCACAACTACTGAAGCCCGCGCACCTAGAGCCGGACTCCGCAACAAAAGAAGCCACCGTAGTGAGAAGCCTGTGCACTGCAATGAAGAGTAGCCCCCACTCCCCACAACCAGAGAAAGCCACACACAGAAACAAAGAGCCAAAGCAGCCAAAAGTAAATAAATAAAATAAAATAAAATAAAATAAATAAATAAAAAGAACCCATGTTCCTTCTATCTTGCTATTCTACCTTGCATTCCCAAAGTTGACTCATGGTCCTACGTGACTGCTGGACCTCCAGCCATTACAGCTGCATTCCAGGAAGCAAGAAGTAATAAAGAAGGGCATCTCTTCCTACTTTTAAAGATACTTCCTTAAGGTTTATATACCATCTCTATTTGTATCCCATTGTGTGAACACATGTGGGACATGCTCAGGGAACAACCTGGAGAGAATTTAAGAGGTGGCTGAAGAACTAGCAGAATTTAAGTTATTATTGTTAATGTAACTTTCTTTGCACCCACAATGAGTTAGGACAGGGAATTAAGGAGACTCTGTTTTCATAGGTTCATTCTCCAGAGAGAATGAGACAGTTGGACACAGTTGTCCAACTTTGGTGCTTTGGGAGTTGAACAGGGTCATCTACTCAATGGTTTCCACATAATGATAATAACATTAAGTTCATAGAGAGAATGTGCTGAATTAAAATTTTTTATTTGATACATTTTTCTTAAAACTAGTGCTTGGAACTACTTGTCTACTTCTGAGCAAAGATTTATTTTAACAAAAGTAAGTGAACAAATGGCAAATGGAGAAATGAATATTAATGGGAAACAGAATAAAACTGCAAGTTCAACAACTTTTCCATGAGCGTATGGTTTTCACTATATTTTGCACACATAGAACAGAGCCCTGTTTCCTACAGGTAAACTGTTCCTGGTCCTCTCTTGCACGATGAACTTAAATGTGTTGAGATTTCCCAGGGAACTACAAAGCGTACAGCGATGTACAGACACTCCATCCTTGAATGGAGTTGAGGTCCACTGCTCTAGGCCAAGGCCAAGGCAGGCCCTGAAACCTGAGAGGCTGAGTCAAAGGACCCCACCGTCCTCTGTGGCCCAAACCAGAAACCTGGGAGCATGTCAGAGTTGCCCTCACCTTCACCCACACACCCCAGCAGTCACAAGGCCTGCTCAGGCACCCCAAATTCCTCCCTCTGCTCCTCCTGCACACTGAGAGACAGGAGAGCTTACGGCAAAGGGTCTGGACTATGGAGCTCAACTGCCTGGTGCAAATCTTGGCTTGATTTAGTAGCTGTGTGGCCAAGGGCAGGTCTCCTAACTGCTCTGGGCCTCAGTTTTCACATCAGTGAAGTGGGGATAATAATAGCACTTAGCACCGAGGGCTATGGAGGGTAAAGGAGTCCATGGACGTGAAGCAACTGAAATGATGCCTGGCTCACAGGAGCCATGTGAGCGTCAGCAATTCTCACTATCACTATGACCACCACCTTAAACGAGGCCTCACAGAGACCAGTAACCATCTCCTCAAGGCCAAGGTCCAAACCACTAAACTGCAAGGGCCCAAAGCCCTGAACCTTCCACTAACTCATTCAGAAAACTCCAGGGGCTTCTTGTGAACCACAGAATTAAGTAGAAAATTTTAATCATCCCATTCAATGCCCTTTATGATATGGAGCTTGGCAGATATCTAAGGAGGGAAGAAGAGAATAGAACAAAAATTGCAGGAAAGGAAGAAAATAATGAGCTAGAAAATTCCATCATCAGCTCTGCTTATTGGCCACTATCCTAAATAAGTGGTCAAGTTGGCAAACACACGTTGACAAGTGTTTGTTCCACATCAATCGTTAGATTAAGTTGGTCATCTCAGGAGAATCTATTCTCTGTGCATTTCAAAACCTAGACTGTAAATGGGTTAATGTCAAAAGTGACTTACCACTCTGAGATAGGCAAGTCTGTACCAGCTTGAAGCTTACTCCTTGAAGCTCTGTGTGTGTGTGTGTGTGTGGTGTGTGTATATGTGCGTGCATGAAGGTATGTGAAAATAAACAAAGAAACACCAGGTCTTGATGTGCCTGCAACAGAGTCAAGCTAAACGGAAGGCTTTGTCCGCAATACACATATACATATTCATGTTCACATTCATTCATTCATGCATACACGTTCTCACACACATGAAGTAGCTTATGTCCACACACAGGGCCAAAGTCACAGGCACAAAAGCTCACTCACCCACACATACATATGTACATGCACTCACATGCACCTCCAGGCCTGAGAAGGGGCCACCTCCTGGATCCCACATCTGTCCCCCTCTCCTGACAGTGATGGTGCCATGCCAGTAGCATTCAGAGGTCAATTTCCAAGTACAGTAGTGCCGCAGGTTTCTATCCTGGCCAGTATGTGGCTATCTCCAGATCTTTCCGTCCAGATTCCTGGAATTATGCTGAGCCTTCCCTCCCACCTGTGGCAACCCATTCCCAGAACAGCCTCAGGACAAATGAATCACCACAGTGTTTGTCATCTTGCCACTGGGTAGCTTCCATCTCTACCCTACCTCACAGGATGTGAGTTGCAGGACCTCCTTTTTTAGTTGAAAGGTGTCTTAGAGATCATCCCTTCTGACCTCCTCAATGTGCAGAAGGGAGACTGAGGCTCAGAAAGGGATAGGATTTGCCCAAGGTCGCCCAGCAAGTCAAAGACAGAGCTGAACTTGAACCCTAACTCTAGGGCCAGGGCTCCTTCTACCTCATGGCCCCCAAAAGAAGCCCCTCTCTTCTACTGGAGTCCTGATCCTACTAGTGGGCCTTCCTGGAAAAGTTAGGGGGGAAGAGCACAAGATAACAGCTACGCGTGGCCAAGAGTGCTCAGTGACACGCTGACCACAGTCAGGAGGCGCCAGGGGTGCTGCTGTCCAGCCTGTGAGATGCCTCCACACACTGCCCTCATTTCCCCATGCAGGCCCCTCAAATGACTTACTATTCCTAGGTCCCTGGAGCTCAGGGTGATGGAGTCAGGGGAGGCAGTGGGCAGAGAGGCAGGCAGGGAGGCGGCCAGAGCTCCAGCACCTCCTTTTTCTAGAAAATAAAATATAGCTCAGTCATTCCATAAATCATCTTTTTTGCTCCCCATGCCTGCTCTGCCCCAACCAGGTCCACCCATTCTCCCTGCCTGGTGTCCAGACCCATGATAAACACAGGGGTACCAAAAGGAATCAGAGCTGGGGCTACCACCTCCCCCCAAAACCCACCACTGCAACCCAGCATGGGAGGAGCAAAAAGAGCTCGGTGGAGGGGTGCTTTCCGGAGGAGGGGATACCCCAGCAAGGCTGGCAGGGGTTAGCTCCGTGAAGGGGGGGGAGGGGCATTCCAGGAAGAGGACAGGCAGGTGCAAAGGCCAGGAGGGGAGAGCACTCTGAGGGTCATTTAGCATGAGTGGGGCAGAAACGCAAGGAGGAGAGGAGTCAGAAGAAAAACACAGAGACGCCACGGAGACAGGAGGAGGGCAGTGCTGCGGGAGGGTAGCCTGGGTCCCAGGCGCACTCTGGTAGTCCTCAGAGCTGAACCTGATCCCAAGTCAGCCTCATCACAAGCCTGCCAGAAACAGCGTACTAAAGAAGAACATGGTCAGTCCTCCCCTACTACCAAAGGGGAAACTGAGGCCCAGAGAGAGGCAGACACTTGCCCAAGGTCACATTGCTGGCAGAAGCAGTGTGAACACCAGAACCTCAGCCTCCTAACTAATGATCTGATTATCAGGTCAAATCATTCCTCACTGCTTGCAAGTTCTGCCCATCCCAAGCTGGGGTATCAAGACAATCCTAGTGAGAGTGGTAAGAGCACAAGGTTGTAGATGGTGGTAGCTGTTCCTTAGAGGAAACAGCCCACTGAGAGCAGAGATGGGAGCCCCAGAGAGACCCTTGGCTAAGCAGGTGTTGGTTCTCATGAGGCCGATGTTCCAGGTAGTACACAGCTTGAAAGTCCAGCTCTGAGGCTGGGTGAGGCCCTGAGCCCGTGGAAGCCTCTGGAGACAGAGGAAGCATCTTCATGTCCTGTCTGTTGCTGTGTATATTTGGTCAGGAGAGTTATCTCAGGAGAGAAGAAGCAATTATCTTTAGGATTTTCTGTCCCATACATTATTCAGTTGAAAAAAGAATGTCACCTTTGCTGTAAAAATCGATTGTAATAAGGGAAATACTTCTACACTCAACAAAATTCTCAGCCTCAGGATACACAAGCATTAATTAATAATGCCGTCATTCCATCTTTTCTGTTACCCCTCCCAACCCCAATTCAACAGGAGGACACAGGGTCAAAGAATCCCATGGTGTTTTAGTTGAAAACTTCCCTAATATGGGAAAGGAAATAGTTAATCAAGTCCAGGAAGCACAGAGAGTCCCATACAGGATAAATTCAAGGAGAAATACGCCAAGACACATATTAATCAAACTGTCAAAAACTAAATACAAAGAAAGCATATTAAAAGCAGCAAGGGAAAAACAACAAATAACACACAAGGGAATCCCCATAAGGTTAACAGCTGATCTCTCAGCAGAAACTCTACAAGCCAGAAGGGAGTGGCAGGACATACTGAAAGTGATGAAGGAGAAAAACCTGCAACCAAGATTACTCTACCCAGCAAGGATCTCATTCAGATTTGATGGAGAAATTAAAACCTTTACAGACAAGCAAAAGCTGAGAGAGTTCAGCACCACCAAACCAGCTTTACAACAAATGCTAAAGGAACTTCTCTAGGCAAGAAACACAAGAGAAGAAAAAGATCTACAATAACAAACACA
Organism: Lipotes vexillifer; assembly: GCF_000442215.2. Classification (NCBI taxonomy): domain Eukaryota; kingdom Metazoa; phylum Chordata; class Mammalia; order Artiodactyla; family Lipotidae; genus Lipotes; species Lipotes vexillifer. The sequence continues at coordinate 3,032,887 of NW_006783413.1, read as the reverse complement.
AAATATTTAGAAAATGGGAATAGGAACATACATATCGATAATTACCTTAAATGTAAATGGACTAAATGCTCCCACCAAAAGACACAGATTGGCTGAATGGATACAAAAACAAGACCCATATATATGCTGTCTACAAGAGACCCACTTCAGACCTAGAGACACATACAGACTGAAAGTAAGGGGATGGAAAAAGATATTCCATGCAAATGGAAACCAAAAGAAAGCTGGAGTAGCAATTCTCATATCAGACAAAATAGACTTTAAAATAAGGACTATCAGAAGAGACAAAGAAGGACACTACATAATGATTAAGGGATCGATCCAAGAAGAAGATATAACAATTGTAAATATTTATGCACCCAACATAGGAGCACCTCAATACATAAGGCAAATACTAACAGCCATAAAAGGGGAAATCGACAGTAAAACATTCATAGTAGGGGACTTTAACACCCCACTTACACCAATGGACAGATCATCCAAAATGAAAATAAATAAGGAAACACAAGCTTTAAATGATACATTAAACAAGATGAACTTGATATTTATAGGACATTACACCCCAAAACAACAGAATACACATTTTTCTCAAGTGCTCATGGAACATTCTCAAGGATAAATCACATCTTGGGTCACAAATCAAGCCTTGGTAAATTTAAGAAAATTGAAATTGTATCAAGTATCTTTTCCGACCACAACGCTATGAGACTAGATATCAATTACAGGAAGAAATTGAAACTGTGATTAAAAATCTTCCAACAAACAAAAGCCCAGGACCAGATGGCTTCACAGGCGAATTCTATCAAACATTTAGAGAAGAGCTAACACCTATTCTTCTCAAACTCTTCCAAAATATAGCAGAGGGAGGAACACTCCCAAACTCATTCTACGAGGCCACCATCACCTTGATACCAAAACCAGACAAGGATGTCACAAAGAAAGAAAACTACAGGCCAATATCACTGATGAACATAGATGCAAAAATCCTCAACAAAATACTAGCAAACAGAATCCAACAGCACATTAAAAGGATCATACACCATGATCAAGTGGGGTTTATTCCAGGAATGCAAGGATTCTTCAATATACGCAAATCTATCAATGTGATTAACCATATTAACAAATTGAAGGAGAAAAACCATATGATCATCTCAATAGATGCAGAGAAAGCTTTTGACAAAATTCAACACCCATTTATGATAAAAACCCTGCAGAAAGTAGGTGTAGAGGGAACTTTCCTCAATATAATAAAGGCCGTATATGACAAGCCCACAGCCAACATCATCCTCAATGGCGAAAAACTGAAAGCATTTCCACTAAGGTCAGGAACAAGACAAGGTTGCCCACTCTCACCACTCTTATTCAACATAGTTTTGGAAGTTTTAGCCACAGCAATCAGAGAAGAAAAGGAAATAAAAGGAATCCAAATCGGAAAAGAAGAAGTAAAGCTGTCACTGTTTGCAGATGACATGATACTATACATAGAGAATCCTAAAGATGCTACCAGAAAACTACTAGAGCTAATCAATGAATTTGGTAAAGTAGCAGTATACAAAATTAATGCACAGAAATCTCTGGCATCCCTATACACTAATGATGAAAAATCTGAAAGTGAAATCAAGAAAACACTCCCATTTACCACTGCAACAAAAAGAATAAAATATCTAGGAATAAACCTACCTAAGGAGGCGAAAGACCTGAATGCAGAAAATTATAAGACACTGATGAAAGCATTTAAAGATGATACAAATAGATGGAGAGATATACCATGTTCTTAGATTGGAAGAATGAACATTGTGAAAATGACTGTACTACCCAAAGCAATCTACAGACTCAATGCAATCCCTATCAAACTACCACTGGCATTTTTCACAGAACTAGAACAAAAAATTTCACAGTTTGTATGGAAACACAAAGGACCCCGAATAGCCAAAGCAATCTTGAGAACGAAAAACGGAGCTAGAGGAATCAGGCTCCCTGACTTCAGACTATACTACAAAGCTACAGTAATCAAGACAGTATGGTACTGGCATAAAACCAGAAGGATCAATGGAACAGGATAGAAAGCCCAGAGATAAACCCACGCACATATGGTCACCTTATTTTTCATAAAGGAGGCAGGAATGTACAGTGGAGAAAGGACAGCCTCTTCAATAAGTGGTGCTGGGAAAACTGGACAGGTACATATAAAAGTATGAGATTAGATCACTCCCTAACACCATACACAAAAGTAAGCTCAAAATGGATTAAAGACCTAAATGTAAGGCCAGAAACTATCAAACTCTTAGAGGAAAACATAGGCAGAACACTCCATGACATAAATCACTGCAAGATCCTTTTTGACCCACCTCCTAGAGTAATGGAGATAAAAATAAACAAATGGGACCTAATGTAACTTCAAAGCTTTTGCACAGCAAAGGAAACCATAAACAAGACCAAAATACAACCCTCAGAATGGGAGAAAATATTTGCAAATAAAGCAACTGACAAAGGATTAATCTCCAAAATTTATAAGCAGCTCATGCAGCTCAATAACAAAAAAACAAACAACCCAATCCAAAAATGGGCAGAAGACCTAAATAGACATTTCTCCAAAGAAGATATACAGACTGCCAACAAACATATGAAAGAATGCTCAACATCATTAATCATTAGAGAAATGCAAATCAAAACTACAATGAGATATCATCTCACACCAGTCAGAATGGCCATCATCAAAAAATCCAGAAACAATAAATGCTGGAGAGGGTGTGGAGAAAAGGGAACACTCTTGCACTGTTGGTGGGAATGTGAATTGGTACAGTCACTATGGAGAACAGTATGGAGGTTCCTTAAAAAACTACAAATAGAGGGCTTCCCTGGTGGCGCAGTGATTGAGAGACTGCCTGCCGATGCAGGGGAAAAGAGTTCGTGCCCCAGTCCAGGAAGATCCCACATGCCGCGGAGCGGCTGGGCCCGTGAGCCATGGCCGCTGAGCCTGCACGTCCGGAGCCTGTGCTCCGCAACGGGAGGCCAAACAGTGAGAGGCCCGCGTACCGCAAAAAAACCCCACAAAACTACAAATAGAACTACCATACAACCCAGCAATCCCACTACTGGGCATATACCCTGAGAAAACCATAATTCAAAAAGAGTCATGTACCAAAATGTTCATTGCATCTCTATTTACAATAGCCCGGAGATGGAAACAACCTAAGTGTCCATCATCAGATGAATGGATAAAGAAGATGTGGCACATATATACAATGCAATATTACTCAGCCATAAAAAGAAACGAAACTGAGCTATTTGTAATGAGGTGGATAGACCTAGAGTCTGTCATACAGAGTGAAGTAAGTCAGAAAGAGAGAGACAAATACCATATGCTAACACATATATATGGAATTTAAGAAAAAAAAATGTCATGAAGAACCTAGGGGTAAGACAGGAATAAAGACACAGACTTACTAGAGAATGAACTTGAGGATATGGGGAGGGGGAAAGGTAAGCTGTGACAAAGCGAGAGAGAGGCATGGACATATATACACTACCAAACGTAAGGTAGCTAGCTAGTGGGAAGCCGCCACATAGCACAGCGAGATCAGCTCAGTGCTTTGTGACTGCCTGGAGGGGTGGGATAGGGAGGGTGGGAGGGAGGGAGACCAAGAGGAAAGAGATATGGGAACATATGTATATGTATAACTGATTCACTTTGTTATAAAGCAGAAACTAACACACCATTGTAAAGCAATTATACTCCAATAAAGATGTTAAAAAAAAAATGATCCCATGGTGGGAGGGACAGGAAATACCCCTCGGGGAGGGGGCCCTATGCTCTGCTAACAGACTATTCCCTAACTTCTAGGGGCAGCACCAGCCATGGCACAAAGTAGGGAAGGGAGGTTATCCCAGAAGACAGGCGGAGGGGACCTTGCCAAAGTCCCAGCAAAATCCCTTAGCTGTCCAACTTAGCACAGGTATCAGCAAAGGGACCCAACACATAGCTCTGCCCTCTGCAACTCAGTTTCCCCATCTGTATAATAATGAGGGAGCTGGCTCTTCCAGCTATTATGTTCTGTGATTCTGGAGTCTAGACCCGGTTGGCAAACTATAGCCTGCAGACCAAATCAAGCCCATAGCTGTTTCTGCATGGCCTGTGAGCTAAGAATTGTTTTTACATTTTTAAAGGGCTGTAAAAAAGGAAAGAAAATCACAAGGAAGTCTATGTGACAGAGACTGTATATGCCCTGAAAGACCTTAAATAAACTATCCAGCCCTTTAGAGGTTTGCTGACTTCTGCTTTAGACTATGTTGGATCTGTGCTCCTTCCCCATTAGAGTTCATAGAACTCTCTGGAACCCTGTGGGATAAGTAGGATTTCTCACAGCTGTGCAATCCATCTTTAATTCTCTCTCCTGCACTGTCCTGTGGCTCCAAGGCACTCCTAGACCCTAGCATGTAGCAGATCTTTAGTCTGAATGAATGAAGTCTATGCTTCTTTCATCCTTGTAGCCTATATGCACACTACTCAGGCTGAAAAATTACTCCTGCATAATGGAGACTGTAACCATAGGCTTATTTTATCCAATTAACCACCACTGAGGGATTTACTAGTATTCCATGCTAGGCTGGTGCTCAGGGCTGGCTCTGTCCACCAGAAGCTCACAGTCCAATAAGAAAAATCAGACAAGTAACGATAATACAAGCTAGACCATGCAGAAAGGCAGAGAAAGTGAAATGCACACACAAAAGAAGGAAGCAATTAAATCTGAACAGAATTAACATGCCACTAGATAAATGGGCAAAACCAGGAAAACACAATTTACAAAAGGGAATATACTCTAATAAAACAAATATATGGGCTTCCCTGGTGGCGCAGTGGTTGAGAATCCGCCTGCCAATGCAGGGGACATGGGTTCGATCCCTGGTCTGGGAAGATCCCACATGCCACAGAGCAACTAAGCCTGTGTGCCACAACTGCTGAGCCTGTGCTCTGGAGCCCGTGAGCCACAAATAGTGAGCCCACGTGCCACAACTACTGAAGCCCCCATGCCGCAACTACTGAAGCCCGCACACCTAGAGCCTGTGCTCCGCAACAAGAGAAGCCACCACAATGAGAAGCCCCAGCTCACCACAACTGGAGAAAGCCCACGCGCAGCAATGAAGACCCAACGCAGCCAAAAATAAATAAAATAAATAAATTTATTAAAAAAAAATTTTTAAAAAAACAAAAAAAAATATGAGAAAATTTTCAGCCTTACCAGTAGCCAGAAAAATGCTAATACAAATTACAGAGATATATTTTTATGATTATTAAAATAGTAAAAAATCTATTTCAAGTCATAATGCCCAATGTTCTCAATGGTACAATGAAAAGGCTCTCTCACACAATGAGAGTGAATTGAATAACTCTTTGAAATCAATTTGGTAATAATATCATATATAAAAATTACGAACTTTGTGATCCAGTCGTCCCACTTTTAAGAATTGGACCAAAGAAAATAATTCAAAATAAGGAAAAGTTTATATGCTAATACATGCAATGACTGCTATAGCAGTTATCTGGAGACAATATAAAATCTCGCCAGAAACTATCAAACTCTTAGAGGAAAACATAGGCAGAACACTCTATGACATAAATCACAGCAAGATCCTTCTTGACCCATCTCCTAGAGTAATGGAGATAAAAACAAAAATAAACAAATGGGACCTAATGAAACTTCAAAGCTTTTGCACAGCAAAGGAAACCATAAACAAGACCAAAAGACAGCCCTCAGAATGGGAGAAAATATTTGCAAATGAATCAACTGACAAAGGATTAATCTCTAAAATTTACAGGCAGCTCATGCAGCTCAATAACAAAAAAATAAACAACCCAATCCAAAAATGGGCAGAAGACCTAAATAGACATTTCTCCAAAGAAGATATACAGACTGCCAACAAACACATGAAAGAATGCTCAACATCATTAATCATTAGAGAAATGCAAATCAAAACTACAATGAGATATCATCTCACACCAGTCAGAATGGCCATCATCAAAAAATCTAGAAACAATAAATGCTGGAGAGGGTGTGGAGAAAAGGGAACACTCTTGCACTGCTGGTGGGAATGTGAATTGGTTCAGCCACTATGGAGAACAGTATGGAGGTTCCTTAAAAAACTACAAATAGAACTACCATATGACCCAGCAATCCCACTACTAGGTATATACCCTGAGGAAACCAGAATTCAGAAAGAGTCATGTACCAAAATGTTCATTGCAGCTCTATTTACAATAGCCCGGAGATGGAAACAACCTAAGTGCCCGTCGTCGGATGAATGGATAAAGAAGATGTGGCACATATATACAATGGAATATTACTCAGCCATAAAAAGAAACGAAATTGAGCTATTTGTAATGAGGTGGATAGATCTAGAGTCTGTCATACAGAGTGAAGTAAGTCAGAAAGAGAAGGACAAATACCGTATGCTAACACATATATATGGAATTTAAGAAAAAAAAATGTTATGAAGAACCTAGGGGTAAAACAGGAATAAAGACAGAGACCTACTGGAGAACAGACTTGAGGATATGGGGAGGGGGAAGGGTGAGGTGTGTTAGGGCGAGAGAGAGACATGGACATATATATACTAACAAACGTAAGGTAGATAGCCAGTGGGAAGCAGCCGCATGGCACAGGGAAACCGGGGATAGGGAGGGTGGGAGGGAGGAAGACAAAGAGGGAAGAGATATGGGAACATATGTATAACTGATTCACTCTGTTATAAAGCAGAAACTAACACACCATTGTAAAGCAATTATACCCCAATAAAGATGTTAAAAAAAAAAAAAGAATTGGACCAAAGAAAATAATTCAAAATAAGGAAAAGTTTATATGCTAATACATGCAATGACTGCTATAGCAGTTATTTGGAGGCAATATAAAATCTCACCATGGGATTCTCTTCCCAGGATCCCTTTTCTACACCAGCTACCGGGTTATTCAAGGATGACCCACATTAGTAGAATGTGACCCTGCCCCTAACTACACAAAAGGAGTCTGCTCCTGAGAAAGAGGGACCAGTCTCTGAGGGGTGGCTGAATTATCACATGTAAAGCTTGGGCATGGTGTGTGGGTGTTTTCTGCCACGTGGACAGGAAAATCAGAGGAAGAAGATCAGCTGGGAAAGAAGGAAGGAATGAAGTTGACAGAGACACAGGATAATACCTTACGGCATTTGCATCCCTGTTCTGGGGGTCCCCAAGGCCCAGCCAGAAGCCTACCCTTGGCTTCTGTGAGATGCTCCAGTATCATCTGCATAAAGATTCCCTTTCTGTTGAAGCTTATTTAGGTTGAGTTTCTGTTACTTAGAACCAAAAGATTAGTAACACACAATGGAACAATGTACAACCATTAAAAACTGTGATGAAGACTGTGGAAGCAAATGGGAGAAAAGCCTTTTGACCTAATAAGGATAAAAAAGAAATCAGCTACAACATTACAAGCATGCTACACATTCAAAGCATGTGGACAGGACTTCCCTGGTGGCGCAGTGGTTAAGAATCTGCCTGTCAGTTCAGGGCACAGGGGTTCGATTCCTGGTCTGGGAAGATCCCACATGCCACGGAGCAACTAAGCCCATGTGCCACAACTACTGAGCCTGCGCTCTACAGCCCACGAGCCACAACTACTAAGCTGTGTGCCACAACTACTAAAGCCTGTGCACCTAGAGCCCGTGCTCCACGACAAGAGAAGCCACCACAATGAGAAGCCCACGCACCACAACAAAGAGTAGGCCTCGCTCGCCGCAAGTAGAGAAAGCCTGTGGCAGCAACGAAGACCCAACACAGCCATAAATAAATAAATAAATAAATAAATAAATAAATAAATTTATTTAAAAAAAACAAAACACGTGGACAGAAAAACTAGAAAGGAATACATAAAATGATAAAAGTTGTGCCAGCAGTGGGATATTAATTGATTATTTTCTCTATTCCCACACTGCTGCATTGCTTTTCTTAAAGAAAAAATTCTGAGTGAGGAGATGAGTCATAAACCAAAACACCTGTGATACTGAGTGAACTAATGCCTGTTGCCCAGACAGAGGGCAGATACAGGGTCATGGAACCCAACGGAAGGATATTTTTATTACCTCCACTGGAAAGATCAGAGAAAAAGCCATGAAGGACACAACATTTGAAATGGGCTTTCAGCAATGAGAACAAGGAGCAAGGTATCCAGACAAAGAGGGAACTGAAATGGAGAGAAAGAGAAACAAAAGCTTGGAGGTGGAAGGGCACCCATGTTTGGGGAAAGATGAGCCATTCCCTCATATTTCCCTAAACATGGTAAGAGCAGGACAGAGTGAAGATCAGTAGGAAATCAGGTTACACTGCAGAGGTTTTAAAGTAGCCACCTTCGGGCCACATTGGCCTAGTTGTTTTTTATTCAGTCACCATAGTGATCACACCTTTCTAAATTAGTTGCTATGCCTTTCATCTCTAACCCTACTCCTAAATTCTGCATTGTGATGCCAGACATGGGACTCTGTTGTTGTTGGGCTTGACCAGTTGGTGCCTTCTTAGCCTCTGCCGATAGGGGGCACTAGAGGGAGACCACAAGGTAAAGGAGAGGGGGGAAACACACACTGCAGGTGGGAGTATTTGTTGATTTGGCTTTAACTTATGGGGTTGACTGTTCACATACTATATGATCCAGCAGTCCCACTCCAAGATATGTCTTTGAGAAACTTCCATATGCACTGGGAGACATGTCCAAGAATGGTCATAGCAGCATTATTCATCAGATCAAAATACTAGAAGCAAACTAAATGTCCAGCAGCAAAAGAATAGATCAATAATATGTGGCATTCCACACAATGAAATATTATACAGTGGGGAAAATGAATTAACTATAGCTACATGCATCAACACAGATGGATTTTAGAAAAAAACATTGAGTTTAAAAAAGAATTCACAGAAGATAATATAGATTATAATACTACTTGAAGTTCAGATGCTGGCAAAAGTAAATAACGTATGGCTTTGGGATCTATACATGTGTGCTAAAACTATTACAAAATAGGAAGGAAATAACAAACAACGAAATCTGGGTCGTGGTCACCCCTGGGGGAAGCAAGGAGATAAGATAGGGAAGATGCACCCAGACACATGCAAGAATGCCAGGAAAATTCTAGTTCCAAAGGTGGGTGGTGGGTCACAGGTGCTAATTTTACCATTATGCTTTTCCATGAGTAAATACATCACAAATATCTGTGTGTGTATAGACATATATGCATATACATATAATTACATAATAAACATCTTGAAAAAATTCAATCACAAACTAGCTTGTGACCAACAAGTAGTATCCATAGGTGGTCCCTGTGGGCTCTGCCCACAAACATGGGCTCTGCCCCCTGCTGAGGGCCAGGAATGGATGGAAGATGGTGGGCTGGACCCTGGCCAGCACCACGTCCAGGCATCCCACCTGTCTGCTGCATCCACAGGTATAGCTACTCCTGAGGGGAACACAGAAAGCCCTGGCCTGGAAGTCTGGGCCCCTAGGTTTCCAGCTCTGCCTCTAATCACTGGGTGACTTTTGTCTGGGCCCCCCGGCCCAGCCTCAGTTTCCCCATTTGTTCAATGGGTGGTCAGAGCAGGTGCTTGCTCAGAGCCTTTGTTCTTAGTGTTATTGACTGACCTGGTTCCTTGATGGCAAGATCTGCTGGGAACTTGACAGTCCTGCCATAATGACCTGGGGGACTTTGAGCAAGTTACTTGACTTCTCTCTGCTTAGTTTCCTCAAGTGTTACATGAGGATGGAACTAGTATCTGTCTCATAGGGTTTTTGTGAGGATTGAAGGAAATGAAGCTTGTAAAATATCTAGCACATAATCTAGAAAGAGGGAGTCCCTAATAGATGACAGCCATGGTGAGGAAGACCAAGCAGCCAGGTAACCACACCACGCCTTAGAGGGTGTCTTCCCACATTGCCTCACTCCAGGAAGTGACACCCGGCCAGGCTATCTCCAGCTTTAGCTTTAGCCATAGCTGAAACTGATCACATCACTCTTGCCTTCTCTTTATTACCTCCTCGGCCTGGCATCCAATCCCCTCCAAAGCCAAACCCCAACCTCCTGCCCTGACTTCTCCCTCATGTCACCCTATAACGTGGCTCATTCTTTGGATGCTCGCTCTGGCTCCTGCACCACTCCCATCCCCTACCTGGGACATCATTTTCCCAACCCTGTCTCTCCTGGGCCAAAATTCTCTTCCATTGAGGTTCAGTAGGAATGGGCCCTCTTCCAGGGAGCCTTCTCTGATTTCAGCAGCTAGGGATATAACCATGCCCTTGTCCCACACCCTCGACCCCTCACACCTGCCCCAGCTTTTTGTCCCTGTCTCAGGACTACAAGCTCTGCACCCCAGCATCGCAGCTGTTTGTGTCTGCCCCAGCTGACAGAGAGGCCCTGGAGAGCACGGCTGCATCTGACAGTGTCTGATTGTAGTCTGCTACACCGGCGTGGATTATGGCTTCACTTCAAAAGGAGGGTGCTAGTCCTATTCACAGCCCTTGTGGATAAGAGGCCTGAGGTTTACTCCACAGCTCACAGGGCACAGGGACTATTTCATGCTTTCTATAATAAAGCCCATTTGCCCACACATGTCCACGGTCGACAAGAAGTCCCTCCACCTCCCTTGGATGGTACAAGAAGGATGGTACACAGTCCAGGTCTTGGGGCCGCTGCCCCTCATGGTCACAGCTGCCTATGTTCTTGCTCAGACCTGTAGGGCCATCCAAAATCAGGTCACTCTGCTGGTCGTTCTACTCCCTTCTGCCCCAAGAAATGCCATCAGGGTTGGGAGACAGTCTCTGCTGAGGCTCCTGGGGTTCCTGGGCTCCCATGCAGTCATCCCCACCCCAGGCCACTCCCCCAGGAGCCACACGGTGGTGAGGTTCAGGCCTCCCCATGCAATTAGGAACCCACCACCCCCCAGGGTAGAGAATGGGGAGGGAAAACAGGCAGGCAGTGTATCCTAGGGTTGCGCACTCCTTTTTCCAACCCCCAGAGCACAAAGCCTCACACCCTCTCCTCAGACCCCCTGGGGTCACCATCCCCATTCAAGGAGAGCCTCAGTTAACCTCCACGAGGCCATTTCTCTACTCTGGCCAGAAGACACCAGAAAACCTGCTTCCTTCCCCAGTGAATGGTTAAACAAAAGGCCCAGACCTTTGGAAAACAGACAGGTTCCTCCCTGGGTAGAGATATCAGGGCTATGGTAAAGCCTGGGGAGAAAATGCTTTTGTTCCTTCTGCAAAGCCTACAGTAGTCAACAAAACAAGACACCAATTAATTTCTCAATAATTCTGTCTGTTGCATAGCCAGTGTTAGCCAAAATCCAATCTAGCCTACTTTAAAAGAATAATTCTTATCTGCCCCATCCCATAAAATACAAGCTAAAAGGAGAGAAAGCTGCAGACAGCAGGTAAGTAATGATCTTCAGAGTGGCAGGAAAAAGACTGTCTCCTCTGTGAGAGAGTTGTTGAAATGCATCCTGGTTCCCTCTGAGCTCTGTGGTTGGCTGAGGAATGAGCCCAGAGATAACCAGGCCCTCATTCTGGAACATGGGAATGTCACCTGATATGGCAAGGGGCTTCACAGATATGATTACGTTAAGGGTGTTGAGTTGGGGAGATTATCCTGGATTACCTAGGTGGGCTCTAAATGTGATCACAAGGAAGCTTATAAGAGGGAAGCAGAGGGAGATTTACACAGACCAGGAAAATGCAATGTGACCTCGGAGGGAAAGCTTGGAGTGATGCAGCCACAAGCCAAGAAACGCCCACAGCCACTAGAAGCTGGAAGAGGCAAGGAAATGGAGCATCCCCTGGAGCATCCTGAGGGAATGGGAGTTAGCCTGATAAGATTCAATTTAGACTTCTGACCTCTAGAAGTCCAAGAGTATAACCTTCTGTTCCTTAAGCTACTAAGTTTGAGGTAATTTGTTAGAGCAGCCACAGGAAACTAAGACAAGCCCTGACTGCCAGAAACCTGACCTCAGTGACAGCAACTTTCTTAGCCTCGGAGGGCTGGATAATTAGTTTCCCTTGACATCTATAGGGGATAAAGAATGTGCATCTAGGAAGAAGGGAAGTGAAACTGAATAGGTAAACTGAGGCCAGATCATGAAAGACCTTAAATGACCAGCTAAAGACTATGGTCCTTACCCTGAAGATTGTGGGAAGCCATAGGTTTGCAATAGGGAAATGATATGAATAGGTTTTTTTTTAAATACACCTCAGTTCAGTAGAGAAGGAAATGAGAGGCACAAAACCATATGCCAGGATACAGGAAACAGGTGACTGTGATAACACAGGGAAGAGAGGAGGATGAATGGAGCCTGGAAGAGAGGTCAGGTGGAGGAATGCCCACAAAGGCCTTAAATCTGGCAGAGAAAGTGAAGAGAAGGTATGCAGGACAGCAGCTAATTTCCAAAAAGGACAATGCAGGTTCCGCATCATTTAGATGACATATACACGAAAAGGAAGCCATTTGATCACACCTTTCTGGATATGTTTTTAAATGGCAAAAGCCAACTAAAATAATTCACTTAAAAAGAGAAACTCTTTTAAATTCCAAGAAGACCAGTGCAATTCTCACTGATCCAAAGATCAGGGAAAGCCAGCTTGCACACTTCACTTTTGACCCAAATTCTGAAGAGCATCCAGCTGCATTTCACATGGGCTTCGTGTGATCAACCCAAGCACGCAGATGTGGGGCTTTTACAAGGGAAGCGGCTGGGGAAAGAGGAAGATCCTTCAGGCTGGGATGCAGGAGCTCATGGGTTCAGTCCTGGCTTTGCCACTGGCTGTGTGGCCTCAGGCAAGCCCTTGCCCCTCTCTGGGCCTGTCTCCCCCTAGATCAGCAGTGTTAAAACTGGGTGGCAGGGCTTCCCTGGTGGCGCAGTGGTTGAGAATCTGCCTGCCAATGCAGGGGACACGGGTTCGAGCCCTTGTCTGGGAAGATCCCACATGCCGCGGAGCAACTAAGCCCGTGCGCCACAGCTACTGAGCCTGCGCGACTGGAGCCTGTGCCCCGCAACAAGAGAGGCCGCGACAGTGAGAGGCCCGTGCACCGCGATGAAGAGTGGCCCCCGCTCGCCGCAACTAAAGAAAGCCTTCGCACAGAAACGAAGACCCAACACAGCCAAAAATAAATTAATTAATTAATTAAAAAAAAAAACTGGGTGGCAGAGCTCTCGAATTCTGAAGAGGCACCCAGCGGCCATATAGTCCTGGGAACTGTAGGGAGAGGGTAGGAGTCCCTATCGTGCCCTGAGGAGGGCTGGCCATATGTTGTCTTCCTTTGGCTGACATTTATTGACTACTCAATATTTGCCAAGCACTGTTCTAAGGCCCTACTTATAGTATGTGTTTGGCAGATGAGGAAACTGAGGCAAAGAGAGATGAAATGGCTTGTTCAAGGCTGCAGAGCTGAGAGAGGACAGACCTGGGATATGAACACACATAGTTTTGCTCCAGGGACTGTGGTTTCAGAGGCTTGTTTCATGTGCTAGGTTATGTGCTCTTCCTCCTCTGTGCTCACAGAGCCCCAGGTTGTCCTCCATCTCACCCCTCTAGCACACTGTCCACTTAGCCCTTCCCGGCCACACTGGGAGCACTTTGAGGATCAGGACTGAGTCAGGTTTATCTCTGTCCCTCCACAGCACAGCCTGGCCATGGGCTTGGCTCTTGCTGACTGTTACTGAGGGGCTATCGAATGAAGCTTTAAATGGAGTCAGAGGGAGCCCAGCAATGAAGTGGGTTCTCTGCCCACTCGTTGGGCACTGCCTCTGTACCAAACCCCTGTACTGGTGCTGTGGACGAAGAGAGGAATCCAACAGGCCCCTGACCTCCGGAAGCCCAGCCTGGCCAAGTAGACAGATCTGGAAGCTGATAACTAAACCCTGTATGCTACTGTCTAGTGTCACCCAGACAAACCCCACTGCACTGGGGAAATAATAACGGGATCAACGAAATCTGCCTGTACCCCTGACAGCCACCACACCCAGCCCCGGACTTGGAGCCTGGCTGGCCATGGGGGAGGGCAGGCAGAGGGCGACACCGGCAGGCCAGCCCCCCTCCCTCTGCCGCAGAGGGCCCTTCCTTCCCTCATTCACCCAGACATGATCAAGCAGTGCCGGGGCAGGCCCTGGAGGGCACAGACAAGATGGATCAGACACATTCCCTGCCCTTGGGGATTTCACAGGCCAGTGGGCATGGTGAGCTGCAGACACATAACTGTCCCACTAACACACAAGACTCAGACACTGGCAAAGCACCTCCAGATGCCAGGCTGGACAGACAGATTCACGGATCACAACTGCTAAACACACATTTAACCAAACCTTGATTTTACAGGTACAGAAATTGTGTGCCAAAGTAGGGAGGGGGCTTGCCCACGGTCACACAGAGACCAGAGGCAGAAGCAGGACAGGAACCCAAGCATTCTCTCCGTCTTCACACCCCACTCCTTTCCCCAGTTTGGAAGGTAGAAATCTTCCCCAGATCTCAGCAACTGCTCTCCCAGCAGTTGCTGAGATCTGGGGAGCAACAGACAAAAGAACTCCATGCTCCCATTCCCGACACCCACCCCCCAGGCCCCCATGGACAGCAGCCACAGCCCTGGTACAGCCGCTGCTCTCACACTCATCCTAGACCAGGGCCTGCCTGGGGACCTGGCCCCTGACCTTCACATCTGCTCCCAGAGCCCCAGGATCTTGTCACCTGCTGAGGCACTTCTGTCCAGGGCAGGAATCTCCGGGAAGGGGAGGAGGAGGAGGTGGGAGCTCCCACTTGCTGAGCACCTACTAAGTGCTGGGATAGTGCTAAGACCTTCCCGCGTATTGTCTCCATTCATCCTCACGACTCTCATCTAGGTGGGTAGGATGACCCCGTCTTTCAGATAAGGAGACTCAGGCTCAAAGAGGGGCTGCAGGGGTCACCGCTGGCCAGTCACAAAGCTCTGCAAGCAAGAAGGGGACTCGGCATCACCCTAAAGACCTGAGGAACTCACCGTCCATTTGTGAACACCATTTCCTGTAGCTTTGTTCCCTCAGTCACGCCTGCGCTTCCTTCTACAAGTGCAGGACTACAGGTTTACAAAGCATGCTCTCATCAGGCGTCTCTCTGAGCCCCAAGGTCCTATGAAGGAGGAGTGGGGAAGTCAGCCTCCCGTTTCACAGACGAGGAAGCTGGGGCCCAAGAGCCAATAGGTGGTCAAGCTGACCCAGGTCTCCCTGGCCAGAGTTCTCTGAGAACCCTAGACCCAAAGTTAGTTTTTGCCAGGAATTATTTTGGGGTTCATTGTGATCCTGGGTTGAGATGGCAAGAAAGGAGAAAGCCGCTAATAGCTTTTCACCAAGGAGGAGAGGTAGTACGGGCATGAAGCAGGGTTCAGGGTGGGTCAAGGATTCCAGACAGAGACACATGGTCTGGGTCCCTCATCCCTGACTCACACTATTGGTCAGACCCAGTCGTTCAGGACCATAGGTGTCCCCAGATGGAGTCAGTATCGTCACCTAAACAGGCCTCATTCTCAGGCCCCATTCTCAACCCCCTTTGTAGTACAAGTAGATGCTATAATGGGCTGCAGAGGGCTGGGCACAAGCCGATACCGGGAGAGTCTTGCCAGTATGCTGAGGCAACAAAAGGGGCTCCCAGAGGCAGTGTGTGTTGTTGGCAGGAGCATGGGCTCTGGAAGCAGATGGAATGTAACCTCAGGTAAGGGGCATAGACCCAAGAACTTCAGTTTCCTCATCTGTAAGATGGGGATGATAGGTACCACCTCCAAAAGGCTGTGAGGACTAATGAGTTAATGCACGTAAAGCACTGAGCATGGTGCCTGGTGAGCAGGGAGAACTCAGAGGACAAGAGCTGCTCGGAGTAGTAACAGCAGCATGAGTGGTATCAACAGTGGTGTCCCGGAACGGATAAAGGCCACAGGTTTCGGACTGGGTCTGCAGGGCCTTGCGGCTCTGAGAAGTTACCGTAGAGCTCAGGGGCCACTAGACATGGTGGAATCAGGAAGGGCTGTACCTAGAAGGGAGCAGAGCCTGGGGCAATTCAACTAATGCAGAGGCTACCTTATCAAGTATGTAAATAATATCATAAAAAGTAGGTGCTTGATGGTGTCAACCTTAGTATAGTACAGTCAGCAGTGCCTCATGGCACCCTGCCTTTCCCCCCATGCAATGCAAGGGGTCTAGGGATGTAGGGAAGTGCCAAATGTTTTCGCTCATTCCCTGTTCCCAGTACCTAGCACAGAGCCAGCCACCTACTAGGTCCTCAATAATTTTTGTTGGATGAAAGAAAAATCAGGCATGGCTCTGACCCCAGTCAAAGGAGAGCCTTTTTTTTTGGCCGCACTGCACTGCATGTGGGATCTTAGTACCCCCAAGAGGGATCGAACCTGTGCCCCCTGCAGTGGAAGCGCGGAGTCTTAACTACTAGGGAAGTCCAAGCTTCTCTCTTCTGTTTTACGTTAACAGGCTTCAATGTAGATTTTCCTTTGAATGAAAAAGGGTTTTTAAAAAAATAAAATTGAAATCCAATGACGTAGTTCATGCTCCTCCTTTTACAGAATGTCGGAAGGACTTGCCCAAAGGCACACAGCTCAGCAGCTCGGTCAGTGAGTTCCCACAGACTCAGGCTTTCTCCTCCACCCTGCTAGGTCATCTTCCAGGATGCTGAAGCTGTGGGCCCAAGAGCAGGACTGGGCTGGGCACTGCTGGAGATGAAGCCTCTGGGTGCCTGGTGCCAGAAGTGCAGGGAGGGTGAGGATTCTCCAATCACTCCCATCGCTGGAAATGGACCTTGAGTGCAGTCAGAGATGGCGTCCAAGATTTATGCACCAGGATGTTTATCATCATGTTATTTATAATATCGAAAAATTGGAAACGACCTAGAAACAGTTTAATAAATTATGCCACAACCTTTCAGTGGCTATCTAAATTCATCTCTTTGGAGACTGTTAAATGGTAAGTTAGAATCAAGGCAAGATTCAAACCTCTTAAGGCTGACACCAATTTTTGAAAATACATATATACCAAAAATAAAAAGGCTGTTGGAAATATATCCTAATGTTAAGAATGGTTATTTCTGGAGAGGTTGGAAGGGGGTGGTTAATAGGTGATTTATTTTTCTCCTACATATTTTTCTGTATTTTCCAAATTTTCTACAATAAGCTTTAGAATCAGAAAGGGAAAAACATTAAGATTCCCTGACCAGGGCCAGGTCCCCCTAAGAGGGTCAAGTCTCACTCATCCTTTGATCCAGTGAATATTCACTCAACATCTTGTTTCAGGCCCTTGTGTCTCCAGACATTGGAAATGTCTCAGCTTAAAGGCATACAAATGTCATTTTTAATCAATTTCATGAGTCAGTCACCATATATTAATAGGCTGTCTCTTAATTGCTCAACCAACAATTAGAGATTCTGAAAATGATGTAGTGCGTATTTTGCATTTAGGAAAGCAATTTAAATGTTCAAGCTTTAAAGCTCCAAAAGATAGTATTTGTGCCTTTTGCACACTGTAGACTGCTCTTCGTCTTCTAAGAAGGAATCATGCCAACTCTCTCCCCCGCATAGACCGAAGGTTCTTTTTTCTTCCACCTGATCTTATCACTGGTGCTAAAAGTCCCTGGTGTACTGTGTGGTTTTGAACCAGTCCCTTGACCTCTCTGGACTTTAGCGTCCCCTTCTATAAGGGCTTTTCCAGCAGGAGATTCTTAGCTTCTCTCAGTTTCTTTGGCGGTAGGCAGCTTCCAGTGTCAAAATTAAGAGTTTCAGCCTCCAGACCCCTTGACTGCATCCTTACAAGATACCCCTCAAATTCTGGGCTGTTGATTTCCACATCCAGACTTCCAGGCATTTCAGAGAAGAAGTGGCATCATCCTTCAGGGGTGATGCTAAGATAAAATCAGCGTCCTAAATGGGCAAATCATTCTGAACTAAATCTTTGTGGGCTCCCAGTGCCTCATTAAACATCCAAAGCCCCCAGGCTCTGAATCACAGATCCTCTTCCCTCGCAGCCCTTCAGGAGGACTTCTGATTACCCCATAAATTACATGGTGCCAGAGGGTATCTGCAGGCTCTGCATCTTGCAATCCAGCCACCAATGTTTTTTGGGATATGGATCCTGCCAGGCTCCTACTCTCCTCCATCCCCATGGTTACCAGGGAGGGCCTAGCAGAATGTCTTTCTCGGACGTTCACTGGCTCACTCTCCACTGATGTCTTTTTTGGACGTTCACTGGCTCACTCTCCACTGATGTCTTTTTTGGACGTTCACTGGCTCACTCTCCACTGATGTCTTTTTTGGACGTTCACTGGCTCACTCTCCACTGATGTCTCTCCCCTCCCAGGAATGCATTAAATCCTCTGGAATGGAGAGTTCTACCAGAAGCCTTTGTTCTCAGCTCTCCTGCCAAAATGAAGTCTAGGTGGCCCGTGGATCCTGCTGCCTCAGTGAAACTGACTGACTTTCCAGACACTCTTACCCCGCTTGGGAGCTCAAAGGGGCTTTCCCAGTGGCCAGACTCCCAAATAGTAGCCATAGTGACCAGCCAGCCAAGCACCAAAATGATGGAGCCATAAAAACATCAGGTCAGGGAAGCTGTAAAAACATCAAATGTAAAGAAGGTCAACATCCTCTCAGCTCACACCCTAGGCTCAAAATCTCTGTCTCTCAGCTCCAAGGGGCTTGCCTTTGATTCCCGTGTCTGGAATGCCTCCATCTCACCCCTCTGGCCACTTAGGTCCATCGTCCACCGTGTTAACTTGGGTTTTCCCAGATGTTGCACATGAGACAAGAATTCAGGCGTAAATATATATTTGGGAGGTGAGCTCAGGAAGCACCTACTGGAGGCAGGGAAGGGAAGGCAGCCAATAAGGCGGCGTGGTCCAGCCTCAACCCACTGGGGAGCCTGGGGGTCAGAGTTCTCCATCCCCCTCAGTCATTGGTTGGAGGCTGCTGGGGAGGACACTTAGTTCTCTGGCACTTCTGATCTGCCATGGGCTCTGGCCAGCAGGATAAGCCCCTGGGAAAAGAGATGCAGATGCTAACACTGGAAATCAGGTGTTCATCACAATGGGAAGGGCAGAGGGATCATCTCCTACAGCTTCTTAGACACTTGGCAAGCAGCTTATCTCCCCTGGGAAGCTGTTCTGGCTACCACGTCCTGTACCAAGTTAGGCCAGCTTGATCCCCTTTCGTAACCTTGCCTCCATTCGGGGGAAGAGGGAAATGTGTGGACACTGGGCCCCAGGGAAGAAAGTGAGTGCCCTAACAGCCAGTGGCTATGAGGATAGGACCCACCTGCTAATATCACCAGGTATGATGGTCCTTCTCCAGCCTGATGCCCCTCCATTCCCAAGGTGATACATTTGTTCTCTCAAGAAAATTTGGGGAACCCAGATGCTTGATGATGCATCTCTAGTGGCTGCCTTCCCTTCCCTGCCTTCCCTTCTCAGTCTCCTACTACTTGCATTCAGGTCTACCTCTGGGGAAACCAAACAAAGGTAGCAGGCAATGGGCAGAAACGGTCAGAGAGGTGAGATGGGGGCACCTTTTGGAGAAGTCTGTATACCAAGACTGAATAATATAAAAATGTCAGACCTTCCCAAATTAAATTCTCTGCTTAATACAATTCAATCAAAACCACAGTGGAACAACATTTAGAATTTAGTTTTTAAAAGGAATTTTAAGTTAGTGTATCAGTTTCCTGTTGCTGCTATAACAAATTGCCAAAAACTTAGTGTCTCAAAATAACACAGATTTCCTCTCCTACAGTTCTGGAGGGCCAGAAGTCTGAGGTGAAGCTTAAGGAGCTAAAATCAAGATGTTGGCAGGGCTTGTTCCTTCCAAAGGCTCCAGAAGATAATCTGTTCCTTGTCTTTTCCAGCTTCTGGAGGCTGCCTACATTTCTTGGCTTGTGGCCCCATCATCTTCTCTCTCTGCTACTCCTGCCTCCCTCTTATAAGAAGGCTTGTGATTACACTGGGCCAATTTGGATAATCCAAGACACTCTTCCCATATCAAGATCCTTAAATTAATCACATCTGCAAAATCCCCTTTGCCATGTAAGGTAACATTCACAGGTTCCAAGGATTAGGACACAGACATCTTTGGGAGGCCATTATTCAAGCCTACTACAGTTAGATTAGACAAATAAATGAATTGGAATTGCTAAGAAACTTTTGATGAAATAAAGGGAAATGAAAGTAAACTTGCTTACTTGATAAATAAACTCTAAAACTCTAATAGTTAAAAGTATACTATGTGTAGAAAAATCAGCAGTAACACAGTAGCATAGAAATAGATCCAATTATATGTTAAAGATTGGTTTAAGATAAATGTGTTAAATCAAGTAAGTGGGGAAAGAAAGGAGTGATTATTCAATATATAGTTCAGTTGGTTAATTATATGAGGACAAACAGTTTCCTTACAACTTAAAACAAAAAAAATTATAGGTAGATTAAAGAGTTTAATGTTTAGGAGTTTAATCAGTAAAGTAGTAGAAGGAAATATAAGTAAAAAGTTCAGAGATGAAGAACACTGAGCCCAGCATGTTGTCTATGCTGACCATGAATTTTTATTCTGACTCACAAATTCCTTCCCATCTCTCTCATCTTTGTAGCCACCACCATGACCTAGAGTCCTAGCCTTTCAGTTCTCAGTCTACACTACCCTCAGTCTTTTCAACCATGGCCTCCCCCCACGTTCTCATGCAAGAGATTGACTTGATAATCTGGTATCAGTCAATAACATCCCAGAAGGTCACAGAGCCTGAGGAAATAAGGGTTTCCCTGATATGTATAAGAATGTGCTATCCATCAAATGAGCAGAGAAGAGGGACAGGCAGTTCAGAGAGATGAAATTCAGTTAATTAACAAACATATATAAAAATTCAACTTCATGGGTAATAAAAAAATCCAAATGAAATTAAGGCCCTATTTTTATCTACAACATTAGCAAAAATTAATTTTTATTAACAAACCCAAGCTGATAAGAGTATCATGAAATTGGGGGTACTATGTATTGTACTGTCCCTTGAGAAAGCAATTTGACAATATGTATTGGGGCATAAAAACATCCACACTATTGACCCAGCAATCCATCTTTTGAAATGCTACACTAAAGAAAAAAGTCTAAAAGAGAAGAGAAAAAAGCTTTATGTACAAAGATGTTCACAGTCATTTGGAAACAACATAAATAACCCACGAGAATATAGCTGAATAAATTAGGACACATACATAAAATGAAATATTCTGTAGGCCTTAAAGGAGTGTGACTCATTAAAATGGAAAAGCAATTGACTGAAAAATGATCAGCCACCCTTGTGATTAAATAAATGCAATTAAAGCAATAAAGATATCCCATTTTTCACTTTTCAGACTAGTAAAGATTAAAAATTTTGTTAATGTCCTCTTGGGAAAATGGGAGCATGCTCATTTACTGTTCGTGGGAGTGTAAATATTGTGTGTGTGTGTGGGGGGGTAAACTATCCAAGCATACAAAAAATATGGACAGGAATATAATAAACACCTGCATATCTCCAACTCAAATTTTGAAATGTTATCATCTATAGCACTTCTCCAAAAAGCAATCTGCCATTACCTATCACTCTTTTAAAAGTATATACTCTTATATACTCCAATAAGCCCATTTAATAATATATATTCTCGGGCTTCCCTGGTGGCGCAGTGGTTGAGAGTCCACCTGCCGATGCAGGGGACACGGGTTCGTGCCCTGGTCCGGGAAGATCCCACGTGCCGCGGAGCGGCTGGGCCCGTGAGCCATGGCCGCTGAGCCTGTGCTCCGCAACGGGAGACGCCACAACAGTGAGAGGCCCGCGTACCGCAAAAAAATAAAAAATAAATGATATATATTCTCTTTGAATGTATATATTGTTATATACTCCAATAATTCAATTCCTAGGAATTTACTGTACAAAAATAGTTCTTTCTGCACACAAAGATACCTGTAGTAAAATGCACACTGAAGTATTATTTCTAA
This sequence comes from Lipotes vexillifer, assembly GCF_000442215.2. NCBI lineage: Eukaryota > Metazoa > Chordata > Mammalia > Artiodactyla > Lipotidae > Lipotes > Lipotes vexillifer. Next base: position 3,010,843 of record NW_006783413.1, on the reverse strand, counting down.
TGGCAACAGATTGGAGACAACAGTAAGTTCATGCAGCGGAGAACTGGTTGAACAGACCCTGCTCCAGTCCACAACAGAACACCACCCTGCTTTTGGAACAGAATGAGTGATCTCAATACATGCTAATAAGGAAGTATCTCTAAGATACATCATTGAGTGAAAAAAGCAAGGTGCAGAACAGAATGCACTCTAGGATCTCACTTGTCTATTTAAAAATATATGTATATATACACTTACATATGCATGAAAAGTCTTGGGAAGAATTCCCAAGAAAACTTTTAAAAACAGTTATACCTTGATGAAGGCAGCCTGGGGGAAATGGAAAAGACCTTTATTTTATATGTTTATTCCTTTCTGAATTACTTGCATTCTGTTTTATCGTATACAAATGTTATTTTTGTAATTAAAAAACTAATTTTAAAAGATAAGTATAAATACTGTAAGGCAAATGGGAAATACATATGCTGTAATATTAAGTCACCAAAACAATAAAAAACAAGATGGATTGTGCACTCTGCATGTAGCATGGCTGTGTGCAGGGGGTCTTTTGGAGACAAAGGTAATCCTGCTGCCTCTGTCCTTCATTCCAGCCCTGCCCAGGTCCTCCAGCCTTTTCTCCCCTTCAACCTCTCCCTTAAGCACTAACACTAACACATGATCAAGTGTCTCCTCATTAAGACAACAAAAACAAAACAAAAACTCACCGACCTCTCTGGTTCCCTCACTCTCTTGTTCCTTTCATAGCCCCTCCAAGCTGGCTTCCATCCCAGCCATCCCTGGCTTTTTGCAAGCTCATCAGTGGCTTAACTGCTAAGTCACGGACACCTTTCCACTACTGATTCACTGGAGCTATCTGGGGTGAATCACATCATCATTTCCTCCTTGAAATGTCTCCTCCTGGGGCTTGGGTTGACCTGGACCCTTCCTGCCTGTCATGGCTCCTGGAAGACCCTTAATGGCCACTCTTCTGCCTGTACTCTTGCCCTGAACTTGGGCAGGTTGAGCGTTGAGCCTTAGTCCTCTCCTCTCGTCTCTCTATAGTCTCATCCACTCCCCTAGCTTCAGAATCACCATTGTGCAGTGAAGCTGCCCACACATAGCCCGTGGATGCTGTTGTGTTCATTGGCCCACATGCATCCCCAGCAACAATATACCACTTCTACTTTAGAGAATTCCTCTCTCCCTATTCCACATGGTCATAGTGGAACTGCCAATCATAATGGCAGCCCTCCCTTTGCCCCAGTGCTGGGTACCCTTATCCAGTCCTGGCCAATCAAAGTTCTCCCATGACTTTGCTGCTGGCAGAAATCAGCCTCTTTCTACTGAAGATACTAAGCCTATCTGATAAAGAGAGGCTACATGAAGAATGAAGCCAAGCAGAGACCACAGCAGAACTGGGATGTGAACAGACAGACAAAGCTCCAACAACTTCACTGAACCCCTAGATGCAGCCACATCTAACAGGATCATCATCCTTTGGACTTACATGAGCCAAACAATTGCTTTTGGCTTCACATAGTTAAAGTTGGGATTATGTCTCTCACAACTAGAAAAACCCTGGCTAATATACTCCCAAATCTATACCCGAGACTTCAAATTCGTAAACACAACAGTCTTCTGGAAATCTCCACTTGGGAGCCACCGTGCACCTCAGGCCAGAACTAAACATGTCTTCCCCTCCCGCAGCAGACCTGCTCCTCCATCTGTGTTTCTTTTCTCAGCCTCTCCAGCCGCTAGACACCCAGGCAAAAACTGAGCCAACAGGAAGCTTAAAATGACAGCTCTTTCTACTTTGTTTGAGACTTTCCAATTCAATTATTAAAGCATCAAATATTCAGTTGTACAAGCTCCAGGAAACTAGGTTAAAATGGCATCCTTAGAAAGACTGAGGATCAGCTGAACAGGAGCTGTGCACTGATGCCTCAAGCAACTGCTTTCCAAAAGGTTAGACTTGCTCCCACTTCATTGGACCAGAAATCATTGCTAATTAAGTCCACACATACTGGATTTCACTTTTCTCAAACCTAATACTTTTAGCTAATGGCAGTCTCAACACTGCCATTAGAAGTGATTTGCTAATCACTGCACACCTCCCGCCCCATCACTCCACTCTTCAAGAATATTCTGTGCATCTCCGTCACCAAAATGCTCCAGCCATCCGAGATCCATGCCATTCCCTAGACATAATGCACAGGTTCCTGCTCCTGGGGCTGCTCTGACTCTTGTCCCTCATCCTTCTATTTCCACCTCTTCTCCGCTTCCATTCTCCCAAGGTGTGGCTCAAACTCTGTCTCATCCAGGATGTCTTTGGTGACTCCTTCATGCCCAATTAGGAAGAAATGTCCTCTTATTCCAAAACCCAAAGTACTCATTTGTATCTCTAATGCCTCTGAGAACATATTGCCTTTGGCCTGTGTGTGTGCACAGCTCTTCTCTCCAGGGGGGTTGCCAAGTCTACTTGAAGCCTCGCCTGAGGCTGGATGGACGTCTTCCTCCTCCAGCTCCCACTGCAACGGGGAACGTCTCCTCACACTCACTGCCTATCACAGTGACTGTCACTGCCTCTTCCCAAATCTCGCTCTCCTCTTGGAGTGCAGGGCCAGGCAGACTCATCTCTCTCTTCATGACAAGACCAGACGGAAGAAGGACCCCTGATGCCTTTGCCTGATGCCCTCTAATACTATCTCCCTAACCAGATGCCCAGGTGCCTATGGGAGCCTGAATCAATTGAACTCGACGCGAAAGGAACAGTTGCTGCTTTATCTAGGGCAAGAGAGGCGAGAGGACACAGTGGGACTCCTCTGAGGGCACCAGCAATCAAGGCTAAATGCATGGGCCTGGTCACCCCTTCAACTGCTGACAGCCCCTGCCCTGGGATCCTGATGGCAGGTTTGCACAAGCACATCACACTGAAAGCTGCCAAGGCTTCTCCCTTAGAAACACTTCAGGAGCTTGAAGAAAAATCAGGGAAGACAAGGAGGAGTGGTCTGAGAAGAGGAGAAAAATCAAAAGAGCCAGGTGCCAAGGAACCAAGGAAAGAGTTTCAAGAAAAGGAGAGTGATCTGCAGGGCCAAATGCTGCATCCGAGGAGAGGTCTGGAGAAGGAGCCTGAGGCACTGGCTCCCCTGACCTAAAGGAAGGGCAATCTGGCTGGCAGGGATGGGGAGGGCGGGATAAGTGCGGAGCAGCTGCACTCCTTCAGACCTGCCCCCATAACTACTAGGAGGAGAAACTCTCTAATGTCACTTCCTTCCACCTGCAAAGTCCTCTCTACCTTCACTGCCCAGCTTGCTATCACCTCTCCACTAAGCTGTCCCTCAGATGTCCCCAGATGGGATTGCCCTGTCCTCTGAGCCTAATGCTTTGACTCTTGTCAAAACACATTCATCCTGGGCTTCCCTGGTGGCGCAGTGCTTGAGAGTCCGCCTGCCGATGCAGGAGACGCGGG
>NW_006783413.1:2968722-3007248 GCF_000442215.2 Lipotes vexillifer | reverse complement strand
GCTGAGCTGAGCCTGCGCGTCCGGAGCCTGTGCTCCGCAAATGGGAGAGGCCACAACAGTGAGAGGCCCGCATAACGCAAGGAAAAAAAAAAAAAAAAAAACAAACACATTCATCCTGCTGCACATCACAGTTATGTGTGGTCTATCCTGCCTTCTAAGCTATGAGAGCAAGACGGATGGCAAGTGGGGAGGAGGAAGGGCAGCAACTCCTGTAGACCCACTGTGTGCCAGGTCCAGGTCCAGGATGCTCTCTCCGCCTCTGGTCTGAAAGATCCCGAGGGCTGAGAAGCCTGAATGCACACACCCAGGCTTTGAGGGTGAGGTTCAAAGCAGCAATCAGAGGCAAGATATTTCTTTTCCTTTTAAAAATGTATGCACAAAACCACAATGAGGCACTACCTCACACCCATTAGGATGGCTACTATGAAAAAGAAAACAGAAAACAGTGAGTGTTGACTGGGATGTGGAGAAACTGGGACCTTATGCACAGTGATGGGAATGTAAAATGGTACAGCTGGTGTGGAAAGCAGTATAGCAGTTCCTCAAAAAATTAAATATAGAACTACTATATGATCCAGCAATTCCACTTTTGGGTATATACCCAAAAGAATTGAAAGTAGGGTCTCAAATATTTGCATACCCATGTTCACAGCAGCATATTCACAAAAGCCAAAAGGTAGAAGCAACGCAAGTATTCCACAGATGGATGAATGGATAAGCAAAATGTGGTATATATATACAATGGGGTGTTATTCAGCCTTAAAAGGAAGGAAATCCCGTCACTGCTATAACATGGAGGAAACTTGAGGATATTATGCTAAGTGAAATAAACCATTCACAAAAAGGCAAATACTGTATGATTCCACTTATATGGAGTACCTAGAATAGTCAGACTCCTAGAGGCAGCAAGTAGAATGGTGACTGGCAGGAACTGGGGGGAGGGGAGGATGAGAAGTTATTGTTTAGTGGATACAAAGTTTCAGTTTTGCAAGATGAAAAGAGTTCCAGAGACTGGTTGCACAACAATGTGAATATACTTAACACTATTGAACTGTACACCTAAATATGGTTAAGGTGGTCAATTTTATGTTAAAAATTTTTACCAAAAATTTTTTAAACTGTGTAAAACATGCATTCTATTCCATAATATATCCATCTGATTTTAATATAAAAATGATGCATATGGGGCTTCCCTCGTGGCGCAGTGGTTGAGAGTCCGCCTGCCGATGCAGGGGACATGGGTTCATGCCCCGGTCTGGGAGGATCACGCGTGCCGCGGAGCAGCTGGGCCCGTGAGCCATGGCCGCTGAGCCTGCGCGTCCGGAGCCTGTGCTCCGCAATGGGAGAGGCCACAACAGTGAGAGGCCCGCGTACGGAAAAAAAAAAAAAAGGTGCATGATTTTTCTCTTCCAAAATCTTTGATAACAAATGATGCTCCAGGAAGATGCTCTCTGTTTATCCTGACCCAGGAGGGAACCCAAAGACCAGAATCTCTATGAGGGGAGGCCATGTGTCTGACCCTTCCCTGTCCTCCCCATCTCCAGGGCCTCAGATGCTCTCCTGTCAACAGCCAAGTTGCCAAGAGCTTCCTCCTTACCACAGTGGCTGGCCAAAACTTCGGATTACTCCAGGCCCTAAAGGACAGAACCTAACTGCCTACCTCAACTAGCTAATGGCAGAGCCAAGGCCAGGGAAGGAAAGCTAAGTGAGATGTTAGAATTTGACCAAAAGCAGCTTCTTCGGTTGATGAATTAAGTTTCACAAAGCAATCCCTTTTCTCTTTCCTTAGAGTAGTGATGTCTCTCTCCTGGCTCCCACGTGGAGAAACAGCCATACGGAACAAAGGAGCTCAATTATGCTAATATATCTTTTCCATAATTGTGCATGGAGTGCTGAGGCCACCCTAGGATAAGCCCGGGGCTAAAACCCACCCCCTCTTCCGACTTCTATCTTAGCCCTTTCTTTCCACTAAGCCACATAGGACAGAGTCACACAAGTCTGACCCCGTCACTTTCCTGTCCTCCGTGGCCCCCAATTGCCTTCAGGTCAAATCTGAAACCCAGTAGCCTTGTTCATAAGCCTCATCTCCTGCTACCTGCCCCATACCCTGGAGGTTCCCGGTTCCCATGAGCTTTTACACATTCTGCCCTCTCTCACTTCTAAAACTGCTCTCATCCCAGAGCACCACCTCTGTCTCTCCTTTAGCCCTGGGGCACTTCCTGCCTTGTGCTTTGTTCCCAGGTTCAACTGTGATGACCCTAAATCTGAGGCTGCTCACAGCTCAGCCCCAACAGGGCGTGGCATGTAGGAGATATCAACAAGCCCTCTAAAGAAATCAACCAGCGTAGGCTCCTGGAAGAAGGATCCCTTAGCTCACTGTGGTTTCTGTTCTCTGGAGACAGACCCCAACACCCTATGGTTCAGGCCATGGGTGGACATCTCACCCAACCCCAGGATGGTTTAAGTCCTTCTGGGGATGTCCCCAACTGGACCTGAGGAAAGAGGAGCCATCTGTCCCTTGTGGCAAAGCTCTGAGCTGTGGGATACTGGAGAATGGTCAGCATTGTGTCCCCTAACATGCAAGAAGCTGTTAGAGAACGGGACTGACACACAGATAAGCGAGCTGAAAGATGGGAGGAGGGGCTTGGCTGCCTCCTCAAATTCTTGTGTCCCTGAAGTCAACTTGGATATGATTTGTTGATGTGAGAAAGGCCTTTCCATGATTTAGTGGCATAGGAAAGCCCAGTACCTTCCCAATAACCTCCTCTCCCCCTTGTCCTACACGTATGTGAGTTGGGTTTCTGTGATAACCAAAAGCATCCTGACTGAGTGAACAAAGTGCATTCTGAGTTTTGCCTCTATCCTAAGGAATCCTGTAGTCAAGCTTGGAAGACTCCCTGTAGGAAGAGGCCCCATTAAACACCCTTATCTGCCTGGGGCAACAAGAAGCCTCAACCATGCCTCTGTTCCTTCTTCACCTGCTCTAATCTCCCTCCACCTTCCCTTCTAGAGAATTCTATGAAATCCCAAAGGACCTATCCTAACAGGGGGCTGCCTGTCTATCCTTCTTGGTTCCAGAAGCACAAGCCCAAAGGAGTTACTCACTATTACTCACTCCTCCCCTGCCCAGACTTTGTCCTGAGACCCCACACAGATAGCCTGGCCAGCAGACGAGCAACTGGGAGGGAGGCCTGGGGTGGCTTCCACTGCTGGGCTTGAGTAAGGGGCATGGGAATGGGGAAGGATTTGTCTCAAATGATACACTGTACAAGCCAAGAGCTATTCAAAAGTCAATTTGAAGATCCCATCTCAGTGCTGCCTCTCTAGCCCCACATCCTTAATGAGATGAGACAAGATGAGATGAGGTAAGATAATCAGCAAGAGACAGCCTGAAGCACTGGAAAACCCCTCACTGGTTCAGAAGCCTCAGGCTCTAGTCCCAGCTCTGCCCTGACTGGCCATGTGGCCAAGCACAGCCCCTTCCACACTCTGGGCCTCTTTCTCCAGCTGCGAAATGAGGGGGCTGAAAGATTTCAAAGGGCCCTTCTAACTCTGATGTTGGTGGATTCCCCTGTTGCATGGAAAGGGAGAGGTAACAGGGAATTCCCAGGCTGGGAAGAGAGAATACAGCACAGACATCAGGGGTGCGGAACCATATACATGTCAGGCTGGGAACCCAGTCCCAGGCACAGCCTGAGACCAATGCTTGCCACCCTACCCAAGCCCCTCACTCCAGACAGCAGGGTGACATGGGGGCCCCATACCAGAAATAAGGCCCTCATGAACAAGTTCTCAGCTCTAGCCCCAGAATGGAAGTCTCTGCAGCCTAAAAAGTCATCTCTCTGCATCCTACTATGTCTCCTATTCCACTTCATCTTGGCCCTTTTGATGGCTGTGAAAAGGGCAGGGAGGACCAGGGGACAAGTCAGAAAAAAAGGTACCTTTGAGGGAGGCTTCAGGAGTGGGGGACGGGGGACAAGTCCCTGGCTAGGAGACAGGAGACCCTGGTTCACGGCCCAGCTCTGCCACTGTCTGCTGTAAGCTCCCAAGCAGTCTCTGCCCCTCTCCAGGCCCAGGTTTCTGCACAATGAGGGGTGAGAACATTTGACTGCTGAGGACCCTCCATATCTGACATTCTGTCTTTCTGGGAGGGGATACTCCAATAATGATTCCAGGTCTCATTCTCCCAGGGAGGTGCAGCTTGATAACCTCATAACCTCATTTACCAGGGCATTTGATGACCATTGAGAAGGAGAGAGAGAAACAGTCCTTTTCACTCAATTTACAATCTTCTGCCATCCATGGGCAGCCAAGGTGCCTTACAGATGAGACCTGTGCCACCTCCCCATGGCAAACCTACCACCATTCCCAACCTCAGGAGACAGGCCACTTCTTTTATGTGGCTCAGAAAAGTGGGGTGAGAAGGATTTGGGCAGAAACAACCACCTCCCTGCCCCAGGGAAGGTGTGGCCCAGCAGAGCAGGCACCTGTGCTGTGGAAAGACCCCAGGATCTAAGAGTCAGCTGTGTGGCCCCAGTCTGGCCGAGACACAGGGTAATGCACAAGATCACAAGATCAGGAAAGGGGAGGCATAAGGAAGGGGAATTGTGGTCTCCTGGCTTCTCTGCACCCAGAGCATCGGAGCTTCCTGGTGGACCCCATTTAGCTCCCTGAGTAAACACTTCCACATTTAAACATAGGCCCAGGGCAGCCCAAATATGGAAAAAATGTGATTTGTGAATTGTATCAACCACACCTTCACTCTATGTGAATAGATGAACAGTTGGTTCTACCCCCGCTAGACCTTGTCCTCCAAGATCTGGGCCCTGTCCCGGGACCTTGCTGATGTTCAATCACTGAGACTGTAGGACTGTTTTTACTGCAGGTCGCTTACCCTGACTCATATATTATCCAAAGTAAGTAACTAGATTCATCTTTCCTTAACTGCATGGTGCCTGAGGTTCTCCTTGGTATTTTAAGGATCCCCAGGAAGCACTCCCATTTCTCTGGGGAGTCCTCTGTCTACTCTAGCTCTCCATGTCTGCACCCAGATCAATCCCCCCTCATTCCCAGCATTTCATCACCAGCCTCCAGGCCTGGCCCTCTGCCCACAGCCCTTTACCCCACCCCCACCCCAGAACCATCAACCACTAGAGCCACATAAGTTCACTGAAGGTCTGAGGGTCACAGCAAGGAATTACTTTACAGAATAAGAAAACCATTTAAAATTAAACATCAGGCATCACTCTTGCTAAAGCTTGTCAGCCAAACATACCATGGGGAGTCCCTTATTGCTTCAGCTTCTGGTAAGACTCCAGCCTCCTTATGCTTACTTATTCACTCAACAATACTGACTGTGCACCTTCCATGCTCTGGGCACCCCTCCTAAGTGCTGGGGACATGCAGAAAACAGCACAAAGTTCCCACTATTATGATGCTTACTTTCTAGTAGGGGCAGAAGACAAAAGCAAACAAGCATATGATGTCAAAGTTAAGAAAAATTATTCAAAATATGAAAATAACACCCTTTCAGCTACAGCATTATCTAACAAGCTGTCTAACTGTCATCAGGGAACTTCCCTGGTGACGCAGTGGTTAAGAATCCAACTGCCAATGCAGGGGACATGGGTTCAATCCCTGGTCCAGAAGATCCCACACGCCGTGGAGCAATTAAGCCCATGTGCCTCGACTACTGAGCCTGCGCTCTAGAGCCCGTGAGCCACGACTACTGAAGCCCAAGCGCTGCAAGCAATGAGCCCGCGTGCTGCAACTACTGAAGCCCGTGCACCTAGAGCCCATGGTCCGCAGCAAGAGAAGCCACCGCAATGAGAAGCCTGCACACTGCGACGAAGAGTAGCCCCTGGTCGCCTCAACTAGAGAAAGCCAGCGTGCAGTAACGAAGACCTTTATAAATTTATTTTATAAATAAATTTATAAAAAATAAATAAATGTCATCAGACTTCCCAGGGCTATGCTGTCCAATAGGGTAGCTAGTAAAATTTATGGTGGCCATTTAAATTTAAATTTATTAACTTCGTATTAATTAATGAAATATATTTAATATAATAAATATATATTTACATATAATTTATATTTATATCATATTATTTATATCACACTATATTTATATCACATTGTTATATATATTGGTATGCACATAAAGTATATTTAATGTATCAATTAAATTTATTGAGATTTCACTTAATTTAAATAATTAAATATTAAAATTCTGTTTCTCAGTGACACCAACCACATTTCAAGAGCTGACTAGCCCCATGAAGCTAGGGGCTATCATACTGGATGGCATAGACATATTGAATAGAACATTTCCTTCATTATAGAACGTCCTTTTGGACAGCACTGCTCTAGGAGAGCAACTTTCGTTTGACTTACTATTTGCTATTGATTAGGGCCCAGACCCCAAGAAGTAAAATGCTAACTTAAAGAAGATTGATAAGCGGCAAATGATTTTTGTCCAGCAGAGATGTAAATGATTTCTGTCTGGAGGAAGGGCAACCCCAAAGGTTACGGTTTTGTTGTGCTATAGGACATTAACCAGCTTAGTATCTAACTTTGCAATCTTATTCCAGTGCTCTTTTTCTATTGATTATATACATCAGTTTCTCATACTTCCTTTGAACCAGCTTTGTCATCCTGCTGATTCTCTCACTATGAGTTAAATAAATCACTGGCACATCCCACTGGATGCTTGTGAGAGGGTCATGATTTTTACTCTTTGGAAATTATACTTTGACATCAGGTAATGATGGGGGCTTGAGGGAAATTTAAGCAGAGTGAGGAGTTAGAGAGCGACAGAATGCAATTTTAGCTAGGCAGGTCAGTGGGGGCCTTTCTGAGCAGGTGACATTGGAGCAAAGACTGAATGAAATGAAGGAGCAGGCTGTTTGGATATCTAGGGGTACATGGTCCAGCACAGGGGGCACACAGGTGCAAAGGCAGGTGCTGAGGCTGTCTTGTGCTTGGTGTCTGAGGGGAGCTGGGAAGCTGGTGTGGGTTGAGCTATGTGATCCTGATGGGCGGAAGAGCTATGGGAGAGGCAGGGCCTGATTTTATAGGGCCTTGGGTCCAAGGTAAGGACTCTGGAATGCATTTTACAGATGGCTGATTATTTTAAGGTAGAAGCATAAGTCCTTTTCATATTCCAGGGGTAGTGTTGAAAAGCATCCTTTGTGATCTATCCTGCTGAGGCTCTCCTGGGCAGCAGGGGTGGTGGGAGGGAATGGGACACCCTTCGCCACGTGCTGAGTCCCATTCATGTAGAAGCACTGTGGGTGGGCACCTAGAGGTGCAGAAGGCCCAACCTGGCAGAAACCTCCCCTGACACCCCCAGCCCCACCCACCCCCTGTGTCTCACTTAAAGGTTCTTAAAAGAGCTTCTCTAAAGGAGCAATTATCTCTGGAAGAAGACTCTGGCAGACCTTCCAGAAGCTTCCATAGTAGCCAGCTTTCAAACGAGAGGTTTTTTCTCATTCCAGATAGGTGAAGCTGGGTTTTCACCAGACATGGTAGCGGTCTGGGGCTTCAGAGAGCAGATGAGGTTGCTAGTACGAGTCCAAGGATTTGGGATGATAAAATGAAGACAGGAAGGGCTAAAAGACTGGGTGAAATGGGGGAGGGTACAAAAAGCACCTAGAAGTGTCTCTAAGGTAGAAGAGCAAGGGCAGAGGGAAACTGCAGCCAGGGAGTGAGATGTGACAGCTGAGATTTCAGGGATGGGGAAGGCCCTGGTGGACGTGGGTCCTGGCACAATGGTGCTTGCATCAAATCCCAGCTCTGCTACTTAGAACCTGCATGACCTTGGGCAAATCATGTACCCTCTCTATGATGCACTTTCCTCGTGTGTAAAATGGTAGGATAACAGTATTCCCTTGGAAGAGTTCATTGTTGGAGCACCAAATGAGATAACATGTGGAGACCTTAAAACAGTGCCTGGCATGGGGCAAGTGCACCATAATTACTAGCTGCTGCTATTGTTATAAAGGGCTATCCTGAGACTGCAGGGCTGAAGCTTAGTGTGAGTCGAGGGGACACTGAGGTCACTTAGGATGGCAGTGGGGCTTAGGTAGAGAGGAAGGGTGTGTTGAATTGAACACTGCCGTTGGTGTGTTGAGGCGAGGGCTGTCAGAATGATGACCTGGCTGCCCGGGCATCCTCCAGGGACATCTTCCAGGCTCCAACTCCTGCTCCCCTTCCCCCAGAGGAGCCCAGAGTAAACCCCAAGCCACTCAGAAGCCCTCAGTGCCTCCCAGCATTATGAAGTCCTGGGAGCTTTACATGCATCATCACATTCCATTCTCTTACAGCCCTGAAAGACAAGTATGACCATCCCCATCTCACACTTCAATCCATGGTTAGGGGTGAGTTGATCAAGGGCTAAGCTAGGCAGGAACTTCTTCCTTTGCTTCAAGCAGAGCAACTCCTTTCTGTTAGTGTCCATGTTGGATTTTCACTGAAGATATTGCTTGACAAAAGAATGCCACAGCTTAAAAAATAACAAGGATGGAAGGACTGAAAAGACCTGGACTTGATCACCTTTAAAAGGCTCTTAAAATTCGGATACTTTTTTGCTCTCAAACTGCACTGAAAACTTCCAAGTAACCCTTAGTATCAGTAGGACCCAAAGAGGTCTTTTCCCCTAAGGTCACTGCTAAGCATGCTCCTTTGGCATCACACAGATCCACAAATAAACAGAAATGTCAGGGATTCTGGGAGGCTCTGCTCATGGGCAGAGAAGGAGAAGGGATGGTGCCAAAGGGAGCAGAGAAAAGGAGTATGATCTTGTTCCTTTCCAGATCTCCCTTGCTCATTGAGATTCAGCAGCAGCCTACTTCGATACACTTCAGTACATTCCCCGGGAGTGACACACAGAATGCAATGATCCGAGAAGCTTATCTGCTCACCCAGGCGGGTCACAGGACAAAGGGCACGCAAAGGGAGAGCCCATTCTGCTCCACCCCACCCCACCCTACCCCTGTCCAATTCTGTCAGCAGTATGTCCACTTTCATTGCCCCATGTGTCACTTCTCTTCCCCGAGGGAGGGCGGGACCCTTGCCCCTGGTAATGGACATGGCTGTTCTGGAACAATCCCTACCCCTTAGACACTTTCATTCCATCACTCATACTGCTTCCTCCATCTGGAAGAGAATGTCCTTCTGAGTCGGGAACCTCTCAACCTCCATCTCTGAGTGTAAAAATGACCTCTCTCAGGACTTGCCTGGTGGTCCAGTGATAAAGAATCTGCCTTCCAATGCAGGGGACGCAGGTTCAATCCCTGGTCGGGGAACTAAGATCCCACATGCCGTGGGGCAACTAAGCCTGCGTGCCACAACTACTGAGCCTGCACATGTCAACTACAGAGCCCATGTGCTCTGGAGACCATGTGCCACAGCTAGAGAGAAGCCCTCATGCCACAATGAAAGATCCCGCATGCCGTAAGGAAGATCCCATGTGCTGCAACTAAGACCCAACCCAACCAAGAATAAAATTAATTAATTAATTAATGTAAAAATAAAATGACCTCTCTCCCCCATCTTTATGTCTAGGAAGTGAGATTTTGGTTAATTTAAAATTTTTCTTATTTGTACTTTTCTATACTTCCTGGTTCTGTTGAATTAGCAGGTATTACAATTATAAAAGCAATAAAACTATTATTTTTATGTAGATTTCTTCTTTTATTATGGCTATTTACCCTTCAGGGTCCAGGAAGAACTTCCTGAGCCCTAGCCAGCAAAAACTTCTATCTCTTCCAAAACCCCGAAACTCTTCATTTCCCTCTCCCACATCCCTGAGCATTGTATGTCTGCAGTTATGGTGTTGTGGCCAGGTCATACCTCCTTCCCAACCAGACTGCAAGTGCACTGTGGACCAAACTGGGTGATCTGTCTCCACTGCCCAACTTGCCACCTCCAATATCTCCATCATTTACCACCACCATTCCTCTTTTCCACAACACCACACTATTACACCCACCACCCACTAACATCATCACTGTCACCTCTACCCCCATCACTACAACCACTATCACCCATTACCATCACTACACTCACCATCACTGACACCGCAACAAACAGCAACCACCAGAGTTACCACCACCATCATAGTTACCATCACCACCATCACCACCACCATAACCCCTATGATAGACAGAAAAATTACTTTCCAAAGATGTCCACAACCTAATCCCTGGAACCTGTAAGTATATTACCTTACATAGCAAAAGGACTCTGTAGATGTGATTAAGGATAAGGACCTTGAAATGGGGAAATTATCCTGGGTTATCTGGGTGGGTCCAATCTAACCACATGAGTCCATAAAAACAGAGAATCTTTCCTGGCTGTGATTAGAGAGATTGACAATGAGAGGAGGGTCAGAGAGATGTGACATTGCTGGCCTTGAAGATGGAAGTAGGGGCCCATGAGCCAAGGAATGTGAATGTTCTCTAAGAGCTGGAAGAGGCCCAGAAATAGATTTTCCCTTAGAGCCTCCAGAGTGGAACTCAGCCGGCTGATACCTTAATATTAGCCTAGTGAGCCCTGCATTGAACTTCTGAGCTACAGAACTATACGGTAATAAATTTGTGTTGGTTTAAGCCACTAAATTTGTGGTACCTTTTGTGACAGCAATAGAAAATACAACCTCCATCAACAATACTGCCACACTCACTATCACTACCCCCCAAAACACTACCCCATTACCATCATTAAAAATACCATCACAACCACCATCTCCAAAACCACCACCATCATGAACAACAAATCACTGTTACCATTACCCCCATTAAAAATACGTTTACCCTAAAACAACACCTGTCACTACTATCCCCACCACCACCACCACCATAAACGACACTCCCCACCATCACAACCCACATTAGCACCATCACTTTTACCCCATCAACAACACTACAGTCACCTCTGCCCATCGATACACTCCCCCCAAAAAACACCCATCTCCCGCCACTACTACCTATCGTTACCAATACCAACAACCTATCACCACCACCCACTACCACCACAATATCAGCACCACCACAATCACCAACACTTAACAATACCACCCACCACTTAAAGCACCCGCTACCACTACCATCATCACCACCAATGCCACCCACTTCCACAACCATCACCACCCCTGAGAATGTGCATCACGAATGACTGGTTGGTTGGTTACATGAGTGATTGAGTAAGTGTATGAATGAATAAGTAAAGAAATAAAGAAAAAGCCCCAGAATGCCTATGAAAGTCAGCTCCATCATTTGGTGATTTGTGGTGTGTAATGTAAATAGATTTGCACGTCAAAGCTTCATCTTTTTAACATCCCTTTCATCTTCCCAGCTACCCCATCTGCTGTCTTCTTCAGCCACTGTCTAGCACTCCCCAAAGCCTGAAGCAACCTCCTCCAAGACAGTGCTTGAGATCAGTGTGTCCAAATAGATGGCTGGCAAGGCTCTGAGACAGAGGAGCTGAAAGTCTGAGTTCTTGGTGAATGAAAGGTAAGTGTGCATCCAGTTGCCTCTCAGCTCCTGGAGCGATGATGTGGGGCTATCCAACGAGCTCTGAATAACAACCTAATTTAAAGTGTGGAGCAGGAAGGGAGAAGCAGTGTCACTCAACCCAAATTCTGGGGATGTTTCTGGTGCCTTGGCTATTCTCACTGCCTATGAAACCCCAGTCTTGTCCTCCCAACTTCCCTCCTTGCCACTCAGCATATAGCCTAACACCCTGGGACATGGCTGGGAGCCAAGAGATCTAAGTTCTAGCTTCTAGCTTCTGCCCTGACAATGGTTTTCTGGGTCTCTGTCTCCCATCTGAGCAATGGGTAAATTAGGAAAGATGTGTCTGGTGCTCCTCCAGTTCTGATGGTCTGTAACTTAACATTTCTACCAAGAAGATTTTTTTGTTGGAGGCATCAACATGTGAAGTCAGTCTCCTTGGACATATAATCCCTCTCTGTTCACATGCTTGATGGCAGACACAATTCCAAAGTAATGACTGAGCATCCAAGAAGAGCTGGAACCCTTTATCTTTATATCCAATGGCTCAGTCATGAATTTTAAGCCAGAAGGCCTCAAGGGTCAGCTGATCCAAAGCCTGAGTTGAAAACCTTCTCAAGATACCCAGCCACGCAGTGCCATACTCCACACCAGGGCCAGAGTTCCTGACATCCCTGCTCTGCTGAGCTCTTTCTGCAGCCCCAGGAAACCTGGAAGAAGCTACTGGATAAACCCCAACACTCTTCTTGAAGTCTCACCTCATTCCCACATAGCTGCTGCAGCCCACACACCACCTGAAGAGCTGAAGTCCCAGCCCCCAATAAAGAAATCTTAGGACTTCTGAGGTCACATCATCCTATGAGCCTCAGAGAACCCAAAGGGAACAATAGCTGTACTCACCTTTGAAGCACCTCCCAGGGCTGGGTAGAGGAAGGAGATAGGAAGAAGAGGGGAGGGCTCGGTAAGTATAGCCTTCCTCCATCTCTGCTTCCTGTCTCTCTCACACACTGTCTCTTTCTGACTCTCTTTTGGTCTCTTTGTCTGTCTGTTGGTCTTTGATCATTTTCCATCTCTATTTCTTTCTGTCTCTTGGTCTCTTTGTCTATATTTCATTCTCTCTGTGTTTCTCTTTGTCTGCCTCTTCTCTCATCTCTTCCCTCCCCCTTCTCTCTCTCTCTCTCTCTCTCTCTCTCTCTCTCTGTCTCTCCTACTCATCCATCAGTGGTTCTGCTCTTAGAATTTAAAAGATTGGTGCCAATTTCAAGGTCATATTAATCCAGCTCTAGGAAAATCCCTGTTCGTGAAATAAAGACATCCAGGAGTTATAACAATTCTTACAAAACTCCAAGGCCTGGTGGAGAGGGAGGAGCTCAGGCCTAGGAGTGAGAGCCCTGGGTTTCTTTCTCAGCCCTGCTCCAACCTGCTGGGTGACCTTGGGAAGCCTTCTTGGGGCTTCAGCTTCTGTATCTATTTGGACACGCTGATCTCAAACACTAGTTTCAGCTCTGACAACCTAGTATTTGGAAGGATCCAGATGTTCAGATTCCCCAGCTCAGCCAGTGCAAATCCTAACTGTGGGCCTCATCAACCACTTGCTTTTGTGCACACTGGCAGGGAATTCCACCAGAGTTCCCCATGCCAGTAGGTGTCTCTATGCTCAGTGATTAGGATCTTGCACTAATCCTTGCTTCTTTATGTTCCTCTGTTTAAATGTGGACGAACATGAGTTGGGTTTGGCAGCAAATAAACCGAGCCGCCCTTTGGGAAGATCTATCTATGATAGGTGGATTGGAGGGGGCCTCTCAAGTTGCCTGGTTGGGGACTGAGTCTAAAGGCAGAAAGCCAGAGAGGAGTTATTCCCTTTTTCAACAGATGTTTACTGAGCACCACCTATGTGCCAAGCACCCAACCAAATCAGGCACTGCCTTTGCCTTTGTTATAATACGAAGAAGGAAGTGATTCTTCTCTGCTGAATGAGTTAACATTCTGTGGGAATCCAGAAGCTACAGTGTTTTGCTTTGAGTGAGGAAATCAAGAAATGCTTCACAAGAAAGTGATAGCTGATCTGAGCCCTGGTGGGTAAATAGGATTTCCATGGACAGAGAAGTGTGGGGGAAAGGTGTAGTCCAGGCAGAGGGAACAGAGAGCAAAAGAGTAGAGGGACCATTCCTTCAGAAACAACTGAGTAGAGAAACTGAGTTGAGTTCAGACTGTAGAGGGGTGTGGGAACCTACAAAAGGAGGCTAAGGAAATAAACTTTATCCTGGGGATATGGGGAGCCACTGAAGGTTTTTCAGCAGGGTAGTGACAAGCTCCAATTTTTGCTTTAGAAAGATCCCACTGGCCATCAATGTGGCAGCTGGATGGAATAGCAGAGACAGAATGCAGAGACTCTCTGGAAAGACCAAGAGAACACAGAAGTAGAAGCTGTGCCAACAATCAGAATAAATTTATACATCAGCATACATACCCTAGGCTACAGAGTAGGGGAAGAAGCCAAGTGGAGTGAGTCAGGGACAGGAAATGAGGTCTGAGTAAGACTTGGCAAAAGAGAATTCACCTTAAAAGACAAGTCTGTCAAAGCAGGGAGAGAGGGAAGGAAGAACATTTCAGAAGCCCCCTGAATGAGCCCTGTATTTGAAAGAAATCACATGTGATAAATCAGCATACATCAGAGCTGGCAGGAGCACATTCAAAACAGTTCAATTCTGCATCCTCACTGCATGGATGGGGAAACCAAGATCCAAAGAACATGAAGGACTTGCCTGGGTTCTCTAGCAAACCCATGGTAGAGCCTTGTCTAGAATCAAGAACTCCTGCCTCCAAATCCCACAGTTTACCCCCTCCCATATTTTGTCCAGCTAGTGTGTGGCTCCATCTTGCCAGGAAAAAAAGGACAACAGCCACAGGGACCACAGGAAGGTGCCTGGAATCCTAGCTCCTGTGAGGCAGACAGAAAGCTGTGGTATCAGGGGGTGTCACTCCATTCAGAGTTCACTGAGGGCAGAGCTAGGGCAGAGCCAGTGAAGGTAGAAAGAAAAGATGGGGAGAGGGATATTTTGAAAGAAAAGTTAGCAGGCTTAAATGAATGATGCTCCAAGAAGGAAGAAAACAAGAACCCAGGCATCCAAAAGCTCTGGTGATGCTGGATCCATACGGGATGTCATCATCATTAGGGAACAAGACCAGGTTAGAGGTGACCCCCAAACTGAGGAGACTGGGGGACTGGAGAGGGCAGAAGACAGAAGGGCTTGTTTGGAGTGAAATTATGAGTTTGCTTGGGATAGGCTGAGTTCTAAGTGATGGTAGAACCCCAAGGCTAATTTTTTGAGCACTTACTCTATCATAGGCACGTGATAAGAGTTTTCAACCTCACAAAACTCCTTGAGATAGCACAATTATTATCCTTATTGGATAGATGAAAAACTGAGGAATGGAGCTGTAAATAAATTTGTCCAAGGTTCCCCAGTTTGTAAATGTCCAAGCCAGATATCAAACCCAGGTCTGGCTAACTATAAAGCCTGCTCTTGTTATTACTGTGCTCCAGTTCCATCACCAAGGAGATACAGAGAGGAGACAGTTGAAGAAATAAGAATAGATAAACTTGGAAGTAGAGAGGACAGAGAGAAAAGTGAGAGTATGGTAAACCCCAAGCAAGACAATGAGCCCAGTAAGGAGTCAGAGAGGAGCAGAAAGAGGTAGAGGGAGAATAAATAGAATCTTTGTCACAGAAGCCAAAGTTGGGGGAAGTTTCAAGCCAAATGTCAAGCCTAGAAGACTCAGAAGGGAAAGTCAGAGTGCAGATGAGAGCTCTAGTTGGGGCAGGGCTAAAACAATCAGATCTGTGAAGGCATATCAGGAAACATGCCCTGACACACTCCAGGGAATAGCAAAAACAAACTCTGGGGATGGGGAGAAAATCTGATCTCCAGAGTTGCCTTTTGTATTATTAGATATGTTCAGTGTTCAATAGCAACAAAAAAATATAAGACATGCAAAGAAAAAGAGAGAATGTGTCATACATGCTGGGAAAAAGCAATCAATAGAAACTGTACCTGAGGAAATCCAGATATTTTAAATTAGCTCTTTTAATTATGTTCAAAGAACTCAAAGAAACCATGTCTAAAGAACTAGAGAGGGACTTCCCTGGTGGCGCAATGGTTAAGAATCTGCCTGCCAATGCAGGGGACACTGGTTCGATCCCTGGTCTGGGAAGATCCCACATGCTGCAGAGCAACTAAGTCCATGTGCCATACTACTGAGCCAAGCTCTAGAGCCCGTGAGCCACAACTACTGAGCCCGTGTGCCACAACTATTGAAGCCCACACACCTGGAGCCCATGTTCCACAACAAGAGCAGCCACTGCAATGAGAAGCCCGTGTACCACAATGAAGAGTAGCCCCCGCTCGCCACAACTAGAGAAAGCCACAGGCAGCAACAAAGACCCAACGCAGCCAGAAAGAAAACAAAAGAACTAAAGAAAAGTATGAGAATAATGTCTCAGCAAATAGAGAATAACAATAAAGAGGTAAAAATTATAAAGACAAACCAAATAGAAATTCTGAGGTTGAAAAGTACTATAACCAAAGTGAAAAATTCACTACAGGAGCTCAGTAGCAGAATTGAGCAGGCAGAAGTATGAATCAGCAAACTTGCAGTTAGGTCAATTGAGATTATCCAATTGAGGAAGAGAAATTTGCAAAGAGTGACTTAAAATAAACAGACCCTTAGAGACCCATGGGACACTACAAGCATTCCATTATTCACATACTGGAAGTCCCAAAAGGAGAGAAGAGAGAGAAAAGGCAGAAAGAACATTTGAAGAAATAGAATCAAAAACTTCCCAAATTTGATGAAAAACATGGATCTACCCATCCAAGAACCTCAACAAATTTGAAATACAATAAACACAAAGAGATCCACACATAAATACATCATAACCAAAATATCAGAAGCCAAAGAATAATGGGGAATCTGCAAAGCAGCAAGAGAGAAGCAACTCATGTACAAAAGGGCCCCAATGAGGTTAATAGCTAATTTTTCATAAGAAGCCATGGACATCAATAGCCAGTGGGATGACATAGTCAAAGTGCTGAAAGAAAAAAACTGTCAATCAAGACTCCTATATCCAGACAAAAACATTATAAGAAAAAAAAAAAAACACCTAGAGACCAATATCTCTTATGAATACAGATGCAAAAATCCTCAACAAAATACTAGCAAACTGAATCAGGCAAAATATAAAAAGGTATTATGCACAAGGACCAAATGGGACTTTTTTCCCAGGAATGCAGGGTTGGTTCAATATACGAAAATCACCCAATGAGATATACCATACTAATAGAATAAAGGGGGAATAATCATCTCAATAGACACAGAGAAAGCATTTGACAGACTCCAACGTCCTTTCATGATAAAAGCACTCAATAAACTAGGAATAGAAGAGAACTTCCTTAACCTATGAAAACTCCACAGTTAACCTTACATTTAATGGTGAAAATCTTCAAGGTGAAACCATGAAAGCTTTCTCCCAAGATGAGGATCTTCTCTTACTACTTCACAGCATTGTACTGGAGTTTTTAGCCAGGGCAATTAGGCAAGAAAAAGAAATAAAAGACATCCGGATTAGAAAGAAAGAAGTAAAACTAGCTCTATTTGCAGATAGCATAATCTTGTATACAGAAAATCTTATGGAATACAGATACACACACACACACACAATTAGACTAATAAATTCAGCAAGGTTGCAGGATACAAGATCAATATACAAAATACAGTAGTATTTCCGTACACTAGCAATGAAGAATCCAAAAATGAAATTAAGAAAATAATTCCATGTGCAGTAGCATCAAAAGAATAAACCATTTAGGAATAAATTTAAGAAAAGAAGTATAAGACTCATATACTGAAATTCCAAAACATCATTGAAAGAAATTAAGAAGAACTAAAAAAAATACAAAGACATCTCAGGTTCATGAACTTAATACTGTTAAGATGAAAATACTTCTCAAATTGATCTACTTATTCGACTCAATCCCTATCAAAATCTCAGCTAGGGAGCTTCCCTGGTGGCGCAGTGGTTAAGAATCCTCCTTCCAATGCAGGGGACACGGGTTCAATCCCTGGTCCGGGAAGATCCCACATGCTGCAAAGCAACTAAGCCTGTGTGCCACAGATACTGAGCCTGTGCTCTAGAGCCTGAGAGCCACAACTATTGAAGCCTGCAGGCCTAGAGCCCATTCTGTGCAACGAGAAGCCACGGAGCAGCCCCTGCTCAATGCAACTAGAGAAAGCCCGTGCACAGCAACAAAGACCCAACACAGCCTAAAATAAATAAATTTATAAAAAAAAAATCTCAGCTGGGTTGTTTGTTTATTTTTAAGAGACTGACAATCTAATCCTAAAATACATAGGGAAATGTAAGAGATCCAGAAAATACAAAACAATCTTGAAAAATAAGAAAAATGTTGGAGGGTTTACACTTCCTGATTTTAAAACTTACTACAAAGTTACAGTAATCAAGACTATTTGGATCTGGTGTAAGGACAAACTTACAGATCAACGGAATAGAACTGAGAGACCAGAAATAAAGCCATATATCTATAATCAATTGATTTTCCCCAAGATAGTTCAATGGGGAAAAAATAGTTTTTTCAACAAATGGTCCTGGAACAAGTAGATATCCATATGTAAAAGAATGAAGTTGGATCCCTCTCTCATACCGCATACAAAAATTAAATCAAAATGGGCTAAACACTTAAATGTAAAGGCTAAAACTATAAAACAATTACAAGAAAACATGGGTGTAAATCTTCATGACCTTGTATTAGATAATGATTTCTTAGAATGACACCTAAAGCATAAGCAACAAAAGAAAAATAATAAACTGGACTTCATCAAACTTAAAAATGTTTGCTCTTCAAAGGGCACTATCAAGAAACTAAAGAGAGAAGCCACAGAATGGGAAAAAATATTTGCAAATCTGAAAAAATATTTGCAAACCCTTATATCTGATAAGGGTCTAGTATCCCAAAGAACTTTTAAAACTCAGCAATAAAAAGACAAATATCCCCCCAAAAAAGTGGACAAAGGACTTGAAGAAATAAACTTTTCTCTAAAGAAGATATACAAATTGCCAATAAACACATGACATTATTAGTCATTAGGGAAATGCAAATCAAAACCACAGCGAGGGCTTCCCTGGTGGCGCAGTGGTTAAGAATCCACCTGCCAATGCAGGGGACACGTGTTCGATCCCTGGCGCAGGAAGATTCCCACATGCCGCGGAGCAACTAAGCCCGTGCACCACAACTACTGAGCCTGCGCACCTAGAGCCCATGCTCTGCAACAAGAGAAGCCATGACAATGAGAAGTCAGCGCACTGCCACAAAGAGTAGCCCCCGCTCGCCACAACTAGAGAAAGCCCGTGCACAGCAACGAAGACCCAACACAGCCAAAAATAAAAACAGATAAATAAATTTATATTAAAAATAACCCACAGCAAAATACTACTTCATACCCACTAGGATGGTCATAATAGAAAAGACAGACAATAACAAGTGTTGTCGAGGATGTGGAGAAATCGGAACGCTTATGCATTGCTAGTGGGAATATAAAACAGTACAGCTGCTTTGGAAAATAGGCAGTTCCTTAAAACGCTTTGCAGAGAATTACCATATGTCCCATATAGTCCACTCCTAGATATACGACCAAGAAAAGTGAAAACGTATGTTCAGATAAAAACTTTTACATGAATGTTCACAGTAATATTATTCATAATAGCCAAAAAGTAGAAACAACACAAATGTCCATCAACTGATGAATGGATAAACAAAATATGGTATATTCATACAAAAGCGATATTATTCAGCCATAAAAAGGACTGAATTACTGACACATGCTACAATACAACGAACCTTGAACACATAATGCTAAGGGAAAGACGCTAGACACCAAATGCACCGCATTATATGATGCCATTTCTATGAAGTGTCCAAAATAGGCAAATCCATAGAGACAGAAAAACTAGTGGTTGCCAGGGGCTAAAGGGAGAGATGAATGGAGAGTGATTGCCTAATGGGTACAGGATTTTTTGGGGGGTGATGAAAATGTTCTAGAATTAGATAATGATGATAGTTGTACAATCTGTGATCATACTAAAAACCACTGAATTATACACTTTAAAAGGGTGAATGTTACGGTATGTAAATTATATCTCAATGAGAAAGAGTAGGTAAAATTTTCCAAAGCAAATATTGAGTGGTTGCTTAATCCCTGAGAACATCAAGAGCTCATTTAAATTATCCAGAAAAAAACAGATTTTATTCAACTGTTAAATTCTTTTGAATTTATTACTCTGAAGGCTAGCTTATGTTGCACTTTGTACTACCTTCTTACGAAGTGGTATATTAATTACAGCTGGATTTATAGAGAAATGTCTGCAAGGTTGTTATCTGAAATGTCAACAGTGGTTGCCTCTGGGAGATGGTATCTTGTGTAGTTCTAAATTTATTCTAATGCTTTTATGTATCACCTACATTTTCTATATGCATATATATCAACTTTATAATCACTAAAATCCAAAGCTCTTTTTTTTTGGCAAAAGAAAAAACACTGGCTATTTTGAGAAAATGTTGATAGATAATTTAAAAAATTCTTTCTACTCACATGAAACCCATGGCATTTTGCTAGTTGCTCCCAAGGGGGGAAAAATGCCCAATTAGCCGAGTGATCACAATTCAAGAATTATTTTTTGGATAATGAAAAAGGCCCTGTGCTAAGCCGTGCTGTGTGTGAGAGAAGGACGTTTAGGGCATGGTTTCTGCATTCAAGAGTCTTTTGATGTAGTAAAGGACCTCAAATATGTAAATAAATAACTGAAAGAAAGCAGAACAGAAGTCTAGCAGAGAGGCACCTGAGACGCTGCAGAATCCCTGAGGAAGCTGTGATTCACCACCACCGGATTCAAAAAGACCAGACAGCTTTAGAGTCCGGTCTTGAAGGTGAGTTGGATTTCACTTGGGAGGGAGCGGAGAGCCAAGGCCAAGGGTGAGGCATTTCTGAGCCCTGCCCACCTTTCCTGTTCCCCACCACACCTCCCCTTCGAGGCCCTGGCCTTCCTGAACCACTTACACTTCTGGGCACTGGCTGCCATTTCAGGCCTTCATGCTGTTGTTCACCTGGAATGCCCTTCCCTCCCTCATCACCTGACTCTGTCCTACTATTCTATAAGACTCAGGTTCCTGTCACTCTTCCAAAAGAATTCTCCTTGACTGAAACAGGTTGAGTTCAAGGCCTCCCGCCTGTGCTCTGACAGCATTCTACGTCTGTCTCTATTGCTGCACTCTACACCCTGCATTGTAATGATCCGTTAAGTATTTGTTTCCTCCACCAGATTGTGAGCTCAGGTGAAGGAGCGGCTGGGAACCTCGCACAGAGCACAGAGCACTAGTGCTCATTACTGAATGAAACACACACTGTAGCTAGTCCTAGGGATGGCAGCCACACAGCTCTGTGTGCCCAGCACACTCTTCTACTCCCTTCTTCTAGGAGCCCACCCTGCCCTTCTGGCCCCAGATAGTGAGATTGGTCCAGGGAGGCAGGAGGCTCAACCAGGCAACTCAGAGTCCCTCCCCCCAGGGCAGCGGGGAAGAGGTACACTTTCCCCATTGAGGAGTTCAGCCTTATTGCTTGCCAGGTAGACAAAACCTATCTGCAGGAGAGAATGACACACAAGACAAGCACAAATGACAGGAGAGCAGAAATGGTGTGATGGTAGTTACTGACAGTCTTGGAGACCCTGGTTCCAGTCCTTGAGAGTCCCAGAGCTGGGCTCATTATCTTTCAATAAATACCTTCGTGGGTATAAGCTAGTCAGGCTGGGTTTCTGTCACTTACAAGAATATCCCTGTCCAGTGCTGGGGTCCTCAGTAAGACATACAGCTGGAAAGATCAGTGAAGGCCAGATTGAGGAGGATTTCTAAATGCCACATAAGGAGTGTTGGAGTTTATATTATAGGTGCAGTAATGGGTAATGGGTAGTCAGAGCCTCAGGAGATGACACCAGCAACATGTAAGTTTTGAATTAGAGGGAGAGGGGAGAGGGAAGGCCAGTTGGAAATGCAAAATAAAACCACCTCTATATATCAGAGAAGTCAAGGAGAAAGAAGGTTGAAGAAAACCCTGATTTTATTAGGTAGGAAAGAGCAACAAGGCTTGTGATAAATGGAGAAGTAAAGGAGAAAGGCGGACATGTTGAATAAACTGTCATTTCTAAAACACTGCAAACAGCCCCATGTGCAAACATTAGTCACTAATACAAATGTCTCAGGGGTTTTATAAACAAGCAAGCCATTGCCAAGACTTACATCTGGCAGATGATACATCCATCATGTGTAAATACTTCACGTAGCATCGATTACCCTGATCAATTTTAGGCATCTATCATTTTCCAGGCCTTCAACCCAGCACAGGGAAATTACAAAGAAACAGAATGTTCTGATCATTCTACAGCTATGGCTGGCTCATAGGAAAACAGTGAATAAATCCATGGCAAAACTCAGGTGGCTTCTGTAGCATAAAGAAAAAAATTGCTATTTTGTTTTTCCATAGAATTCTTTCTTAACCTATATCAAGAAACCATCATTTTCAAAATTCACTTCAAAAACCATCCTCATCTTTGGAGGGAGAAAGATCAATAGTGATATCCAAGAAATATGGACAAGAAATGCTTAAAACTAGGAGCCGCAGTCATCGGACCTGATACAGCAGCATGACATCTGGTTAAAGGAAGAGAAAGTAAGACTGGAAAGGTAGAAGGCGGTAGGGAGGTTTTATTGTGTAGGCAAAGGGGAGTTGTAAGAGGTTTTTTAAGCAGGAAAAAGACATGGTCAAAACAGTTCAGAAAGGGCCTTTTCTAGGCAGGCAGGGAAGGTAATAAGATCGCTGCAAGTGGGGAGGAAATCAGCAGACTCAGGAATGTCAGTTAAGAGAGATGATGGGGGTTGAAATGGGATGTGAGTGAGGAGCCCTTAAGACAGAGGTGGTAGCTGAGGCCCTGCAATGAGCAGGAGAGAGTGACTGACATGCTAAGGACAAAGAAAGCAGCTGGTGCTCACTGAGCCCTTACTGGGTACCAGCGCTACCTTGGGCACTTCCTACTTACTATCTCATTTAGTTCCTCAAAACAATCCTGCAGGGTAGCCTTTATTATTTCCAAATTTATATATGACAGAAAGGAGGCTCAGAGAGGTTGAATAGCTTGCCTGAGACCACAAAGATCTTTTGGATACAAAAGCCTGTGTCTTTTTCAGTATGAGACACTACCTCCTGGTGTACATTATTTATCCCTCTCAACTTCATCAGGTAGGAGCTGAAGCGAAGATTTAAAACTTGACTGACACTTCCAGCCGGTGAGTGCCCAATTCTGGATGGGAGCCCAAGTTCGACCTGCTCCCATTTCCCCCTCACCTCCAATGCAGCTGACCTGTTTAATGAGCCTTTGTTCTGCCACATTGTGTAGCTCCCTCGTGTTCATTGTTAAACCAGGTCTTATTGGGTTTGTTTTAAAGGGGACCCTAAGAAGGGCCTGGGGGAGGATGTGGGATGGGGATGGCTCTTCCTCCCACCAGAAGGAGCCTCAGCACCTTTGAAAATAATTCCTCCAAAGTCTCCTAAAACCCTAGGTCTCTATCCAGCAGCCCTGGCCTGCTGAGGTAATTTCCAAAGCCCCAGCCTTGAAGGCTCACAAATCCACTGTTCATGTTCAGACATATAAATTGCATTAGAGGAGAGGAGAACTATGCGCCTGGTGGTGTGATCTCGGAAGAAAAGGCGCTGGAGTTCAAGTGCACACACGTGAGCACACTTGGCGCCTGGCCCATCTCTAGCAGAGCCCGGCGGGAAGGCTGGGCCTCTCCAGCCCTCTCCAGGCTAAGATGAAAGGAGCCCATTTCCCTCTTAAGAGAGTCCTAGTTGTGAGGAAGAGGGATCTCCCATACTAGCAGGCTCATGCACACACACTCCAGGTCATAGTCACTAGAATTAACAACGTTCTCTCGAGAGGCTTGGCCCAGAGGGTCTGATGGAATATATGGGGCAAACAACTCTTCTTGCAGACATACCAAAGATTCTGGATTTTTTCCTTCAGCACTTCCATCTAGTAGTTTACCAGAATTCCCAAGAACAAAATATTTTTCAATCTGTTCACATCTACCTTAAACCCCTGATCTGTTTTAGGTTTTGTGCTGGGTTCTAAGGACCCAGAGGTGAATTGGAAATGGCCCCTGATCTCAAGTTCTCAGTCCAGGGGGGGAAGCAGACAGTGAATGGGGTCAAGGGCTTAAAAGGGCTCTTGGCAGGTTTGGACGCAAACAGACTTGGGTACACATCTCAGTCTTCATGCGTGCTAGTTGTGTGGCCTTAGGCAAGTCATTTGCATAAATCAGCCTCTGTTTCTTCATCTGGAAGTTAAAATCTACCCAGCAGAGCTGGTATATGGAAGAGAGAGAGAGGATTGGTATAGTATCCAGGACAGAAAAGATGTGCCATATATGCTATTGATTATAAAGAGAAGAGAGTAAATATTTTCAGTTGAAAGAATTAGTGAAGGTTTCCTGGAGGAGGTAATATCTACATAAGACCCTAAAAGATGAATAGATTTTGACACATAAAAAGCCAGGAAACATGGTTGTGAGGG
The DNA here is from genome assembly GCF_000442215.2 of Lipotes vexillifer. Lineage (NCBI taxonomy): Eukaryota > Metazoa > Chordata > Mammalia > Artiodactyla > Lipotidae > Lipotes > Lipotes vexillifer. Next base: position 2,983,038 of record NW_006783413.1, on the reverse strand, counting down.
ATTAAAGGGAAGGATACATAGGTGGTGTGCAGGGGCTTTTTAGGGCAATGAAATCCTTCTGTATGATACAGTAATAGTGGATACGTGTCATCATGTATTTGTCAAAATGTACAACACAAAGAGTGAACCCTAATGTAAACTATGCACTTAATAATAATGTGTCAACATTGGTTCATCAGTTGTAGGAAACATATTACATTAACACAAGATGTAAATAATAGGGGAAACTGGAGGGGGTGCTGTGTGTGGGAACGCTGTACTTTCTGATCAATTTTTCTGTAAACCTCAAAAACAAACAAACAAACAAACAACAACAACAACAAAAAAGCCAGGAAAGAGAACTTTAGACAAAAAGACCAGCATAAACAAAGCTCGGGTGGCTGTGACATGTGGCTGGAGCATGAAGCACCTGAGAGAACAGTGAGCTCAGAGAGGTGGGTTGAATATCATGTTATGGTTTTTATGCTTTATCCTGAGAGTATGGAGAGATGGCAAATATTTCAAACAAGGTGCTAAAATGATCAGTCTGCATTTAAGGACTATCAGTTAAGACTGCCGCTGAACAGACATGAATCTGTAACAAAGGCCAAGACAAGAAACAATGAAAATCTGAGTCAAGACAACAGCAGTGGGATGGAGAAAGGGGGCCAGATGCAAGACATATCCTGAGGTTGTCTCGGTGAGGACCTGGTGATTGATTGATTAATTGATTGACATGAGTGGGAGAAGGGGAGGAGTCTAGTAGAATGCCTGGTTTCTGGTTTATGCTAGATGGGGTGGGCAGGGCCATCCCTTCAGAGACCTAGAATGTAGGAGGGCTAGATCCGAAGACAGGATGACCTGGCCAGCTTCAACACGTTTTTAACATAACATTTCAGATGTTGTGCAAAACACATTAGAATTTTCCTGATCTGGCCCCTTGGGGCTGACTGGGGGATCACTACCTATAGACATGGGCCCATGCTTGCCTGTGTGGACACTCAGCCTGTTATAGAGGTCTTTCCAATGCTGAGCTGAAGGCTACCTCCCTGCAGCTCCCCCCCACTGGGCCCAACTCCCCTCTGCGGCCTCACAGACAGGCTTTCTCTGCCTCAGAACAGCCCATTCGAGATCTGTAGGCAAAATGTCCCTTGAATCTGTCCTTCTTCAGCTAGAGAGCTCCTAATCCTTCACTTGTTCTAACACAATACAGTTTCCAGGCTGCCCTCTCCACCCCAGACATACTCCAGGACACAAAACCCCAGGAATGTCTGGTGCAGCCCAGAGTGTATAGAAATTTAACATCCTTCCTTCTAGACATTATTGCATTAGAGCATCCTGAGAGCCTCTCAGCCCTTGCAGATGGCCCCTCATACTTCCCACTCATCTCCATCAATTCCATCACCTGAGCCCTTCTCTCACTTACGTCTGTTGAGCCAGAATTCTGCAATTGGATTTTTAGCGCCAAGAGTAAGACTTGATATTGATCCTGGATAAACTCCACCCTGCTATGGGGCCATCTACAAGACAAACCAGTTGGAAACTGGAACACAAAGAGCTCCAGACAAGCCTTTTGGAGGACTTAGAAGCAGGTGAGGGGCAGCTGAGATGCTCCTGGCCCTGCTCTGCCCTCAGCTCCTCCATCTTCCACATGGGCTTTCCTGACAACCAGGAGAAGTGATCATACCCAGGTGATCATACCCGAACCCCAGGAGCAACAGACTCTGAGAGGTCAACTTATACATCCTTCTGCTGCCGGACAACACCCCCAATCTATCTGAACAGGAAATTCTACAGAAGCTCTGATGTGCAAAAGTGTCCCCATGTGCAAGCAAGTCTCCCCATAACTTGTTAACACACGGCCTTCCCAGGGTGGAGCACCCTGGTGGCTTCTGGGGACCCCTGCTCATGATAAATCATAAAGCTGGGAGTTCGAAGCTTGGAAGACATTCCCACAGCCAGTCAGGGACACAAGCCAGCCTCCTCCTACCGGCCAAGGGTGCTCATCCTCTATCCCAGCAGCTTGCACTGTGGGAACCCGGCCATCTCTCCAAGATGCGCTGTTCCCAGCCCTGAGGCCCTATCCAGAAGCTGATTAAAGGTCTAACTTGCTTAACTGCCTCCTTATTTCATTCAATATTTGGCCCACTGGAAAAATATAAAATTAAAAAACAGAGGCAGGTGATGTTGCTGACCACAGCAATGATCTAGAAGACAAACCTAAGGGTCACTTACCTTTGAAATTCAATTCATTTTGATTCATCAAATACTAATATAGGGTTTAAAATGAAGTGATCCAGAGTTACACTGGCAAAATGGCAGGGTAAGGATTTCCAAAAACCCTCTCTAAACAAGCAATGAAAACACTGGCAAAAATTGTCAGAATCAACTTTTTCTGAACTCTGGAAATTAACCAAAGGCTTGCAGCAATTCAGGGAACATTTACTCAAGTAACCGTATGTTCATTCAAAGACTTGCACATGAATGCTCATAGCAGCATTCTTCACAATTGCCCAAGTGTGGAAATGACCCAAATGTCCATCCAGCGAAGAAAGGAGAAATGTGGTATATCCATACATGGCAATATTATTTGGCCATAAAAAGGAATGAAGTACTGATACAAGCTACAAAATGGATGAACTTGAAAACATGGTAAGTGGAAGAAGCCAGTCAGAAAGGCCACATAGTGTATCATTCTATTTCTATGAAATATTCAAACAGGTAAATTCATAGGGACAAAAAGGTTAGTGGTCGCTAAGGGCTGACAGGAGTGGGAAATGGGGAGTCATGTGAATGGACATGGGGTTTCTTTTTAGGGTGATGAAAATATGCTGGAAATAGACAACGGGGATGGCTGCACAACCTCATGATATAATAAAAACGACCGACTTGTATACTTTTAAAGGGTGAATTTTTATGGTATATCAATTACATCTTAATTTCTTTTTAATACCCAGTAAACTTAAAGTACAAACAACAAAACCCAAAAAGCAACAATAGCAAAAAAACATAAATTATCTCTGGTAAAGCCAGAGATATTTTTATTTAACATAAAAATAGAATTTGGATAATAAAATAAACTCTAACCTTTTTTTTTTCTCCTCTGTGCTTAGTCTAGCTTGACTTGCTCAGAGGGGCCGCTGGCAAAGGCCTCGTGCCCCGCACTTCAGACCACAGCTCCTAGTACGGAAGGCTACGCCGCCGCCGCTGCCGCCTCAGCTCCGGTCCGTGTGCGGAAGCTGCGCTCCACACTCAATTCAAGATGGCGGGGCTTCAGTAGTTAAGAATAGCGCAGTAGTTAAGAATCTACCGGCCAAAGCAGGTGGCGCAGTAGTTAAGAATCCGCCAATGCAGGGAACATGGGCTCTGAGCCCTGGTCGGGGAAAATCCCACATTCCGCGGAGCAACTCGGCCCGGGTGCCAGAACTACTGAGCCTGCGCTCTCGAGCCCGCGAGCCACAGCTACTTAAGCCCACACACCTGAAGCCTGTGCTCCACAAGAGAAGCCACCGCAATAAGAAGCCTGCACGGCTCAATGAAGAGTAGCCCCTGCTCCCTGCAACTAGGAAAGCCGGCGGGCAGCAACGAAGACATAACACATCCAAAAATTTAAAAAGATGATGGCGGCGGCGGGTGGTGCGCCGAGACACTGCGCGCGGGCACTACAGAAGCACATCTGCTCCCGTCCCGCGAGAACTCCTCTGACTGACTGACGCGACCCGGATAAAGCCCCCCAGATGGCCTGTCGGAGAAGCGTGTACTCTAGAGCGCAGGCTCGCACCTCTTCATTGTTTGATCAAAGAATAAAACTTTGTGGGCTTCCCTGGTGACGCAGTGGTTAAGAATCCACCAGCCAGTGCAGGGGACACCGGTTCGAGCCTTGGTCCAGGAAGAACCGACATGGCGCGGAGCAGCTAAGCCCGTGCGCCACAGCTACTGAGCCTGCGCTCTAGAGCCCGTGAGCCACAACTGCTGAAGCCCACGGGCCTAGAGCTCGTGCTCTGCAACAAAAGAAGCCACCGCAACGAGAGGCCCATGCACCGCAAGAGTAGCTCGCAGGAACTAAAGAAAGCCCGCACACAGCAACGAACACCCAATGCAGCCAAAAATTAATTAATTAATTAAAAAAAAAAAAAAAACTTTGCTTCTGAACTTTGTCTCTTTCTGTTGGCTCGAGGACACTTGTTGGGGCCTGACAGGAAAGTGTCAGCAACAAAACTGCATCTGTTCTGTTTAAAACTCTTCAAGAGTTCCCAATTGCTCTTAGATTGAATCAGACTCTGCATGACCCCCCCTCCCCCTGCAGCCCACACCAGTCTCCCTGCCCTGCATGGAAGGCACAGCGGCCCCTGTTGTTTCCCAGGACTCATGCACTCTGCCTGGAGCACCCTTCCCTTCAGGGCTACTCACTTGCAATCACTGGGTCTCAGCTCACAGTCCCCTCCTCTGTTCATCCACTCCACAGCATTCGACTCAATCCATACCCACCATGTATGATTTGCTTTCTTGTTTGTTATCTAGTGCCCACCCTAGAAATGAACTCCATGAGGGCAGGGACTTGGCCTGCTTTGTTCACCATAGCACACGGTGGTCACTCACTGCATGCTTTTTATAATGAATTAGTGATGTCCTCTCAAAGCTTGTTGTTGTTTGGAATTAAACTTTTTTTTTCTTCTATTCCTTGCAATATGTCTCTTTCCAAGAAAGACATTTAGTCTAATTGGTCCCCTGATCAGGATCTTTTTGAATCACATGAAAGACATATGATGATGGTAGGGGTTGGGGTCATGACACTTGTCTAATAAGGGGATATTCCACTCTGTATTGGAATGTCTCAGGCCAAGATGAACTAACTTCTGTCCTATTGGCCATGTTAGCAGCTTGAGGGGCACCAGGAGGCACTGCTGCCCCACAGAGCTCTCACTTTCTGGTAGAATGACTTATCTTCCCTGTTTGTGGACACACTGAAGTGAGCCAGCCTGGTGCCCTTCCCGCATTGTGTGACTGCCGCGTTAAGGTGCCATGCTGAGGGGAAGGGCTCCTCTCGGCGTTGATTGGAAGATCCTGCCAGACCGTGTCCAGCTTTTTTCTTAGCTAGTATCAGCCCCCTCCTCACCTCAGACTTCCACGAAATTTCTCACGCAGATGTCTCTGTTTCAAAGGCACGGAGAAGATACCCACTTAGATGATTTTCATACTGTTTTCATGAATAACAACAGCACTTCCTTCTATACACATCCCTTTGCACACGATTTTGCATTCTTATCTGTTTATTTCCTCAGATACATTCTTAACACTAAAATTACTGAGTTCAAGAGTATTCATACTGTACAATTTGATTACCAAGTTGCTCTCCATAAGGGTTGAACCAATTTATGCTCCTCCAGGAGTATATAAATTCCTGTTTTTGAAGGCATTTCCCAAGAATTTTTAACTCCCAAATCCCACCTTACTATATTTTACTTTTCATGGAGGTTGAAAGTAGACTCCCCGTCTCATTGGAGAAATTTGGTGGAGGGGGGAATCTGTCCTGTAGGGGAGCAGCGTGGACGAAGCGGTGAAGGGTTGCTGCCTCCCGGGTACATCCTGGGGCAAACAGTGTCTCAGGCGGTCACCCGTCCTCTGGGTGAAAGTATCCTAATTTCAGGGGGCCCAGACAGCAGAGGAGGGGTTTCAGTGAAGCAGCCTTTGTAGGATTCTCTGAAACATTCCAGACACTTCCAAAGAGCTGCTTGGAGAAGAGCCCTGCCAGGACTTTCCTCAAACTGTTCCCTCTGTGTCTTTCCCCCCTCCCCAGGCCACCCCCTATTCTGCTGGCTAAGGTCAGGCTCATCTTAAGCAACAAGAGAGCACTGCTCCCCTCCCCACCCCCATCAAAATGGTGAGGATTTAAATCAGAAAATACTGTTGGCAAGTGTGCAGTGAGATCGGAGAGCGCCTGTGTTACTGGTGGGAGCGTGATGGTCCATAGGAATCCAAAGCCAGAGCAATGTTCACACCCTTTTTCTCCAGGAATTCTATTCCTCAGGATCTGCCTAAGGGAATAACCAGGTGCTGTCACAGGTTTCACATACGAGGATGCTCACTCAAGCATTATTCATAGTAGCAACAAATTTGGAAACTACCAAAATATCCTATGATAGTGAAGTGGTTACACAAATCCAAAGACTCAAATACTGAACAGCCATTCCATATCATGTTTTTGAAGAATATTTAATGACATGGGAAAAGACGACACATGAAATGAAAAAAAGAGACTGCTGCCAAATTATATCTACATGACGATTTCAACGTTGTTAAATGTAGGTAAGAAGCCTTGACGGTTACTCACTAAAATGCTTATGGTGGTTTCTCCGGATTAAGCGTGGTTATAATTATCTTTTTCACTCATTTGTGCATTTCCCAAATTTTCTTTAAGGAGCCTATATTATTTTTGAATTTGAACAACAATATTAAAAATAAAGTCCTATCATTTTCCAAGGCTCAGCTGAAATTATACATTTTCCTGGAAACCCTCCTAATGGGTGTGACAAGTGTTTCAAAGATGTGGCCATTAACGTGACAAATTTCTGTGCCTGTCAGCTCTGGTCATTGAACCTTAGCCCTTGCACCTCTTTTGTGGCACTCATCTCGGTCTCTCTTGCTTTACAGTTATTTAATAAAGTGTCCACCTGCTGCCCTCTCCCCAGGGAGAGGAGGCAACCCGAGGGACAGGGACAAAGTCTTTGTTTTTGTCCTGTTTTTCTAGGGCAGAGGACAGTGAATGTTTATTGAATTTGTTGACTGTGATCAGTCAGATTGTCCAGAGAACAAGAAATTCTAATTGTATTCCGAAAACCTAGATCAGTGGAGCTCGTATTCCAAGATTGGATCAAGACCTCTGCTTCTGACCATGGCCTGTAAGAAAGGGCTTGGCCGGGGCTTCCCTGGTGGCGCAGTGGTTGGGAGTCCGCCTGCCAATGCAGGGGGCACGGGTTCGTGCCCCGGTCCGGGAGGATCCCACATGCCGCGGAGTGCCTGGACCCGTGAGCCATGGCTGCTGAGCCTGCACGTCCGGAGCCTGTGCTCCGCAATGGGAGAGGCCACAGCAGTGAGAGGCCTGCGTACTGAAAAAAAAAAAAAAAAGGAAGGGCTTGGCCAGCTGCTGCACAACCACGCAAGCAACGGTCCGCCCCATGCTCACAACTCCTTGGTCGTACTTGCTGTCTCCCTCCATCTCTGGCCCATGCCATGCTCTTTAAGGGCCTTCACACTTATTCCCTTGGCATGTTCCCTCTGTCCCCAGAAAGCTGGCCATCTTCTTGTTATCTGTCAAGTTCAACTCCACAATAGGCTGGTATGGTCCTCCCAATAGTCATGTCCCTTCTTATCCTTTCCCACAGTTTTCATTCTATATTTGTGTGAACATTTGCTTTATGCTTGTCTCTCCTGCTTCACCAGAATCCCCAGAAAGCCAGGTCTGTCTTGATTATTACAGCTGGTCCCAGCCTCTGGCACACAGCTTGGCACAATCAGGGGCTGAATGAACGAAAGGAGACAGATGACGTGGAAAGGACCTGGCAATTAGTAGGCATATTTTTCCACTTCCCTCCATCCCCAGATCCCAGAGCTGATCCAACTCCCTGCATTCAAGCTGATGATGTGGCATCAGAGTTTTAGAGCCAGCCAAGGCACAGAGAGGTGAAGAGTCTCGTGGGGCACACAGCTTGTTTACAGTAGGGTGGGGTCCAGAGCCCAAGCTCCCGACTCCTGGCACAATACTCTAAAGAGCTAGCACGTGGCGTTGGAAGCAACCCGAGGACAGGCTCTGTTTTCCCACTTCCCAAATCCCTTCCAGGGAATGAGTCCTGATATGGTACATGAGAGTGAATAAAGTCTTTCATGCCATTATTTATCATCAGGGCAGGGAACCCGGAGCTCTGGCCTGTTTGGATCTAGGTCAGTGCAACAACAGTAATCCCTTGCATCTTTACACTGCATTGTCATTTGTAAAGCACGGTTGTTCTCTTGTTTTAGCTTCGCAGAAATCCTGTGAGGATGGGCAAGCAACTGATTAACCCATATAACACATGAGAAACAAGAAGCCCAGAGAGGCATGTCAGTTTGCCCAAGGTCACACTACTGGTTAGTGGAAGAGCCAAGCCTGGAAGCCAGGCCTCCTGATAACTAGTCCAGAGCTCTTTCAGTATTTCCAGCATCTAGCCATGACACTCAAATATTTCTTTATTTTTCTTTATTTTTTCTTTATTTTTCTTTATTTGTTTGTTTGTTTATTTTTGGCTGTGTTGGGTCTTAGCTGCTGCACGCGGGCTTTCTCTAGTTGTGGTGAGCAGGGGCTACTCTTTGTTGCAGTGCGCAGGCTTCTCATTACGGTGGCTTCTCTTGTTGTGGAGCATGGGTTCTAGGCACACAGGCTTCAGTAGTTGCAGCATGCGGGCTCAGTAGTTGCGGCACACGGGCCCTAGGGTGCTCAGGCTTCAGTATTTGTGTCTCATGGGCTCTAGAGCACAGGCTCAGTAGTTGTGGCGCACGGGCTTAGCTGCTCCACGGCATGTGGGATCCTCCTGCACCAGGGATCGAACCCATGTCCCCTGCATTGGCAGCTGGATTCTTAACCACTGTGCCACCAGGGAAGTCCCAAGTCTTTGTTTCTTATAATACTTTTTAGTCAATGACATCTCAGTATTGTTGGCCATTTGAAAATAGCTCAGGGAGGAGCTGATGGTGTGATGGGTGTGGCCCCCCCATGACTCTGGCTGTCTCCAGGCCCTGGTTTCCGTCACCCCAATCATATGGTCTGGACCTTATGGCTTAAAGTTCCTTTCCTGGCCCCTCTGCTCCAATCCTGACTCTAAGAACAAAACAGATCCTGTACTCTTCCTCCAGGCCCAGCCCCTGCAAAGCAGGCAGGACAGGCATGGGGAGTGTTTGTGATGGAATCAGAACCAGGGATTATGTGTACCAGAGATGAAAGTGCAAGCACTTTCCAGTTGACAAGAATTTGGGCTCTGAAACAGAGAGAGAAAAGAAAGGATGGGGGTCAGGAGCAGAATTCAGAACTCTTAAGAATCTGTCATAGAGATCTTAAGAACAAAGAATCATAGGGACTTCCCTAGCGGTCCAGTGGTTACAACTCCACACTTTCACTGCAGGGGGCTCAGGTTCAATCCCTGGTCAGGGAACTAAGATCCCTGCATGCTGCGCAGCCAAAAAAAAAAAAAGAACAAAGAATGATATATATTGGGAAAAGCCCAGCTTGGATGTTAAGTTCTGACTTCCAGTTAGATTTCATGCTATAACCTTAGATAGGTCACTAATACATCCCTGGACTTTCATTTTCTCATTTGTAATATTGCATGGAAGGGGAGGGGTTAGGATGTCAAGCTTCCAGTCTTCCCAGTTTGTTCTGGCTGACCCCCAAACTGTTGCTGTGATGGTTCCCAGGAATACCTTACATGAAGGATCACTTAGTAAAATATCCAAAGAAAGCAAGTCCTCATTATCTGGGACACCTTAGAACAGTGCTTTAAGAACATAGGCTCAGAAGCCAGACTCCTTGAGTTCAAATCCAAGTTTGCCACTTATGAACTGTGTGACCTTGGATCAGTTACTAAATCCCTCTGTGTTTCAGTTTCCTCCTTTGTAAAATAAGAATAATATGTATACCATTGCATAGGGTTGTTGCGTGGATCAAAGAAGTTAATGCAAGTAAAGCACTTAAAATAGGGCCTGAGATATGGTAAACATTCATTAAGCGTGGCTCTTATCATTACCTAGCAAAATCTGATACTCTCCATTCCACTTAAATGAAATTTACTGATAACTGATGCTTTCCCTTGGCCCCAATGTTAAAAACTATAATTACTTTGGATATAAATTAAGAACTACAATCATTTTGAATGTAAACCTTTCTAAAGCACACTGTAAAATGTCTTGCTTTCTTAAACAGGATCTATTAATTATAGTTCATCTCCTTTCCTGATTCAGGCTGAACAAGAATGGGAGATCACTGTAGACTAGATCATTTCTAAAAACCTTCCTAGTCTAAATTCTAAGATCTCACAGGTAGAACAGGTAAGGTAAGCCCACCTCCATCCTGGGGTGGCTTGTGACATGCCCCTGTCATGGCCGAGTCCCCGGGGGTGGATGGGTCCCCGGGAGCCCAGTGCCCATGCCATCCCTTCCACCTTCTGTGCTGTCTGACTCTCTAGGGTCTTCTTGGGCCGAATATCAGGGTCGACAGCAAAGTTATGCTCCCAGGCTCCTGTGCTCTCCCAATATGTTGAAACTCAAGCCGGCTGGCAAGAAATTTGACTCCAGTGGTGCCAAGGATGGCAGTCTGCCCACTGCCCCACTGTGTGCCAGGGTTGGCCTGCAGGCTGGAGCTTGCTTCCCTTCTACCCAGAGCTTGCATCAGACCAAGCAGGGACCATGGGCTACCTGGCTTCCCACATGGCCCAGGAGAAGGTTTCTGGCAAGCCCACACCAGCACTCAGGACGCCCCTCTCAGCCCCTTTGAGGAGAGGTCCTCAGAGCTGAATGGGAGCCAGTGATGGTGGGGTTCCTTGTCACTGGCAGAAAACCTCCTATCCCAAACTGGAGAGCCTCTGATTTTTTCCCCAAATGGGAGAACCTCTGCCTCTTGCAACCTCACCTGAGGCAAGGTTAGACGTGAACTCCTGAAACGTGATGAAGGAAATCTCTCTAACGGTCCACAGAAAATGGAGGGAATGTCTCTGCTTAAGCTTTAGGGTCAGACAGATAAGCCTCCAAATGTGTAGTCAAGTTACCTAACCTCTCTTGCAAGACTGGTGTTTTTAGGTTTTTTGCTTTAGCTCTCAGAATGGTGTCTGGTATATAGCTTAATAAACATTAGTTAACTCTTCCCCTTCCTGGAGGCTCCCTCATCATATGCCCAACACACACAAACACACACACACACCACACGCACATACATGCCTTTCCCAACGAGGGCCTGGAAGCCTGGATTAAAGAGGAATTAGAAAGAAGATAAGGGACCAGTTCACTCCTCACCATTGCCTCCCTTCCAAGCATGACTCTTCCCCTCCTCCACCACACTGCCAAGATGACCCTATAGCCCACTCCCTCCTCCACCCCAGATAACAGCAATTATACCAAACAGTTCTTGAGTACTTCCTCTGTGCCAGGTGCTAAACACCTCTCATGCATCATTCCACCAGCCTAGGGGCCAGGTCAGCCATCCTCAGGGGTCCCAGCCAGGCCGGGCTATAAAGACAAAAACTTCCGGGTCTCCTGCAGTCCCAAAGTCCAATTCCATTAGACAACACCAGCTCAGAAGATCGCCAAGCGTCATTTTCTGACGTCAAACATTCCTGAGAAAGTGCCTTACCTTCTGTGCTCTCCCATGCTCCACCTTTTTTTTAATCTTCAGATTATCATTTAGATTTTTTCCTGAACTGATATAGCAGTGTTCTTTAAAAAAAAAAAAAAAAAAAGTTTTTTTTACATGACAATTTACCAAAGTCTTCTTTTGTTGTCTTTTTACTGGTTGATCAACTTTGCTTTCCAGATGAGTTTTACTGATTTTGACAAATTGGAACTACAAGAATAGCTTTCTTGGGCTTCCCTGGTGGCACAGTGGTTGGGAGTTCACCTGCCAATGCCGAGGACACAGGTTCGAGCCCTGGTTCAGGAAGGTCCCACATGCCATAGAGCAACTAGGACCGTGCGCCACAACTACTGAGCCTGCACTCTAGAGCCCACGAGCCACAACTACTGAAGCCTCTGCACCTAGAGCCCATGCTCCGCAATAAGGGAAGCCACCGAATGAGAAGCCCGTGTACCGCAACAAAGAGTAGTCCCCACTCATCGCGACTAGGGAAAAGCCCACGTGCAGCAACAAAGACCCAAAAACAGCCAATAAATAAATAAATAAATAAATAATTCTTAAAAAAAAAGAATAGCTTTCTCATCCTTTCATAGAGACCCTCAAATCTGAAACTTGAAAGGGAAGGAAATTATCCATTTAAACAGACCAGTTGTTTTGCCCATCATCTCCCTTTCCCCTTCCTTTCTCTCTCTCTATACATATTAACATAATTTCATAAGACGTCTCCAAGCAGCATTTCCACTGTAATTAATTGCCTTTCACTCAAAGTGACACATTTAAGAAGTGAAATAGCACAAAGAAAGATATATTTAAGAAATTGAGAGCTCAGTTAACTTTGTTACTGATTGCTGTGAAAATGAGATGCTCTTCCCTAGGAAAAGAGGGACTCAAGGATTAAAGAAGTTTGCCTCATTTAGGGAAAAAAACTACAAGAAACAGAATAAAATATTATCAGGGTTGCCTCTGCGTGATGCAGTGATAAATACTTCCTTGCTTCTAAAGTTTTTCTGAGCTTTCTCATTTTTTAAAACTAAGCATGACTTGTTTTTATAATAAAAAGAAAGGAAAAAACAGACTCAGGGTGATGACGGCTGTGATGAAGGTGCTTATCTAACGAGTCATTTCCCATCTCTCACTTCCTGTCTTTTCCTGGGGGAAACATCAGGGCAGAGGAGGGAGGAGGCTATGTCATCAAGAAAGACTTGTCCCCAGTGGGCAGATGGAAATTCAGAGGTTGCACAACTTGCCCAGAGTCACAAAATCTTTGGCAAAATTAGAATACACTCTGCCTGTTGGTTATCAGGTTGTCTGCCCAGAGCTCAGTGCTATGCTTTCCCCATTGCTCAATGCCGATGAATAATTAAAGGTATCCTAAGCCATTCCAGAAACATAGCCTGTAAAAAAGTATTTGTATACCCATTATTCATTACTATTCACGAAAGCCAAGATATGGAAGCAACTTAAATGCCTATCAACAGATAAATGGATAAACAAAATGTGGTTTATATATACGGTGGGATATTCTTCAGCCTTAAAAAAGAAGGAAATTCTGACACATGCTACAACATGGATGAACCTTAAGGACATTCTACTAAGTGAAATAAGCCAGTCACAAAAAGACAACTACTGCATGATTCTGCTTATAAGAGGTATCTAGAGAAGTAAAATTTATAGACATAGAAATAGAATGGTAGTTACCAGGGGCTGGGGGAAGAGGAGGAAAGGGAGTTGTTTAATGAGTATAGAATTTCAGTTTTACAAGATGAAAAAGTTCTGAAGATTTGTTTCATAACAATGTGAATGTATTTAACACTACTGAACTGTGCACTTAAAAATGGTTAAGATGGGGCTTCCCTGGTGGCGCAGTGGTTGGGAGTCCACCTGCCGATGCGGGGGACGCAGGTTCGTGCCCCGGTCCGGGGGGATCCCGCGTGCCGCGGAGCGGCTGGGCCTGTGGGCCGTGGCTGCTGGGCCTGCGCGTCCAGAGCCTGTGCTCCGCGATGGCGGGGGGCCGCGGCGGTGAGAGGCCCGTGTACCGAAAAACAAAAAAAAAAAGGTTAAGATGGTAAGATGTCTTTTTACCACAATTAAAAACAGAAAGACTAGATTGAAGGTGCAAGCAGGTTACTATCTACTGTTTCCATAGACTTGAAGAGGAAGGGTTATTACATTACTATAATAGCCTTGGTAGTGCTCTCATTGGATCACACTGGTTCCTTTGTGTAACATACATGCACAGCCATGGCAAGAGCCAGGCGTAGGTGCACCAGACACGGAGGGACTGGAGCCCAAGAATAAAGAGGGCCCTGGCACCAAGCTTGTTGACTCCCAGCTGAGAGCCCCTGGTGGGGGTGGGAAGGAGACAGGATTGGCCTCAGAGCGTCACTGGTCTGAGCCTCTTAAGAGAGGAGAGGGTAGCTCCTGCTCTTGCGAGAAGAGGGCTGTGCGGCTGGAAGAGAGTAACGGTCAGGCCCCTGCAGAGATGTGAAAGGTTTGGGACACAAGAATTACTTTCCAAAGCAGAAATCAGAAGAAATCAGCCCCCTCCACAGCTGAGCTGCCTTTTGTGTGCAAGTCACTGATTCCCTGAGGTTCGTTCACAACTTTGTGATATCTCCCTGACTCCTCCAGCCTCTGCTCTCCCTCACCTACCTTGACCCCCACCTCTTGTGTCTTCCTGATTTTAATACCTATTTCCTGCCTTTGTTCATGCACTCCTTCATTTGCTCTTCCACTCATTCTTCTGTGCAGCCAATCATTCAATATATCACAGAGGTTAAGAGCACAGACTCTGGAGCCATACTGCCTGGGTTCAAATCCCAACTTTGCCCCTTTCTAGCTGTGTGACCATGAGCAAGTTACTTAGGTTCTCTGTGCCTCCACTTCTCCATCTCTAAAATGAAAACAAAATAGTGCCTATCGGGCTTCCTTGGTGGCGCAGTGGTTGGGAGTCCGCCTGCCGATGC
>NW_006783413.1:2960740-2968596 GCF_000442215.2 Lipotes vexillifer | reverse complement strand
AACCCCAAAAAAAAAAAAAAAAAAAAAAATACTGCCTATCTCAGAGCACTATTCAAAGACTAAAGGACTTATATCCATGTAAAGTGCTGAGACCCATGCCTGGCACAAAAGTGTGTTAGGAACTCAAAGTATGCACTCAAAGTATGTTAGGTATGATCATTCATTCATCAAACATTCATAGTACCTACCACATATCAGGCACAGGCAAAACAATACTGGGGCCATGAGAAAAAGAATCTAGATAAAGTGTCCCTGAGTTGTTCACAGTCTAGTAGGGGAAACAGCCTTATAAGCAACTAGATATAAACCAAAATGGGCAATAAAGTGCTATTAAGGGGTGGGATAGGGAAGGTGGGAGGGAGATGCAAGAAGGAGGGAATATGGGGATATATGTATACATATAGCTGATTCACTTTGTTATACAGCAGAAACTAACACAATATTGTAAAGCAATTATACGCCAATAAAGATGTTAAAAACAAACAAACAAACAAAAAATGCTCTGGGGCAAGAGGACAGAGAGAAAGGAGAAGCTGATTTAGGGGAGACGTCTTCACAGAAGTCAGGCATTTGTGCTGGACATTGTAATGACACTGTAAAGAAGCTGAGACTGGAGACAGCCTCTTCCAGGTGGAGCTTGAACCTAGAAATATGTAAGTACTCGGGAAATGAAAAGAAGTGCTGTGTCCCTGGGGTCGGGTTGCCAGAGAAAATGCAGGACTCTCAGTTAAATTTGAATTTCAGATAAATATATAAATTTTTAGTACAAGGATGCCTCAAATATACTAAAAAATTATCTGTTAACTGAAATTCAAATATAACTGGGTGCCCTATATTATTTTTGCTGAATATGGCATCCCTACCCTGGGGAGAAAATGAGCCCTTTTGAAGCCTGTGTCCTGGGCCTGAGCTGTGTCCCCACCTCACCCATGTGTGGTTTGCCACCTTCCTGAGTCACTGGCATTGTTGACTCCAGGCTCCAGAGGGACCCTGATGAACTGTTGGTGAATCATTCGGTGCCACTTTGTTGTTAACAATCACGCTCCCCATGTCCAAGACAGAGATGATGGAAAAATCCCACGTTTGTTCATTTTGTTGAAGGTTACTGGGTCTGCTGTTTTTATGTTAGCTTCTTTATTTTTCTGAGATCACATCTCTTTTTTTTTCCTTTGAGATTCATCAGAACTATGATGGAAAAGAATTCATTCCCTTCTTTGCTGTTAGAGAAAGAGAGAGAGGAAAATTTTTAAAATACCAGCATAATGGAGTATCTGAAAACCGTAGCCTTGGCTGGGAAATGCACTGAGGAGACCGAGGTCTCCATGGTGGGCCCAGAATGTTACAGGCTGGTGGCATTTTGTGCCAACTCTTTGGGAGCCTCTCTCTGTAGCTTCCACCCATGCTGGGCCTTTAAAGCTTTAGGTGAGCAGCAGTGAGTGAGGAGGACCGCCACCTGCGGAAGAGGAACCTGGCCATCCACAACCAGCTCAGAGGCTGGAGAAACAAAAGGCGGTCCTCAGGACCCTCCCCTCCCTCATCCATAAAACATGCCTCTCGGAGTCATTTCACGCCTCAGCATCTGCCTGCTGTTCCAGAAAGGTACACCTATTCATCTCTCTCAAAAATGTTTATGGAGAAAAATTATCAGCAAGAGAAAACAAATTCTCCGGCAAGATATTGCCCTTTGCGAGATAACTATTGCTGTGGAAACATTGACAATGGGGATGGTGTCTGCCTTGAATGTGGTACGCCTGGGAGGACTGGGGGGTGCCCCTCTACAAAAATGCTCGAGCAGGGAGATTCTGCCGCCTAGGAGCCTGTCTATCTGGCTTGGCTGAAAGATATGGTTACAGTGAAATTTCTGAGACTAAAGGGAAGTGGGAGGAGGTGTCCTTTTCTTCTCCAGGCACTCAAAGCTTGCTCAGGCTCCCAGGCCAGAAGACACAACACAAAATGTAATCACTGAGATGAAAGGGAAGAACCTACAACCAAGATTACTCTACCCATCAAGGATCTCATTCAAATTCGATGGAGAAATCAAAAGCTTTACAGACAAGCAAAAGCTAAGAGAATTCAGCACCACCAAACCAGCTCTACAACAAATGCTAAAGGAACTTCTCTAAGTGGGTAACATAAGAGAAGAAAAGGACCTACAAAAACAAACCCAAAACAATTAAGAAAATGGTCATAGGAACATACATAATGATAATTACCTTAAGCGTGAATGGATTAAATGCTCCAACAAAAAGACACAGGCTCACTGAATGGATACAAAACCAAGACCCATATATATGCTGTCTACAAGAGACCCACTTCAGACCTAGGGACACATACAGATTGTAAGTGAGGGGATGGAAAAAGATATTCCATGCAAATGGAAATCAAAGAAAGCTGGAGTAGCAATATTCATATCAGATAAAATAGACTTTAAGATAAAGAATGTTACAAGAGACAAGGAAGGACACTACATAATGATCAAGGGATCAATCCAAGAAGAAGATATAACAATTATAAATATATAGGCACCCAACACAGGAGCACCTCAATACATAAGGCAACTGCTAACAGCTATAAAAGAGGAAATGGACAGTAACTCAATAATAGTGGGGGACTTTAACACCTCACTTACACCAATGGACAGATCATCCAGACAGAAAATTAATAAATGACACAATAGACCAGATAGATTTAATTGATATTTATAGGACATTCTGTCCCCAAACAGCAGATTACACTTTCTTCTCAAGTGCACACGGAACATTCTCCAAGATAGATCACAACTTGGGTCACAAATCAAGCCTCGGTAAATTTAAGAAAATTGAAATCATATCAAGCATCTTCTCCAACCACAATGCTATGAGATTAGAAATCAACTACAGGGAAAAAAAAAAACGTAAAAAACACAAACACATGGAGGCTAAACAATGTTACTAAACAACCAAGAGATCACTGAGGAAATCAAAAAGGAAAACAAAAAATACCCAGAGACAAATTACAACAAAAATGTGACAATCCAAAACCTATGGGATGCAACAAAACAGTTGTAAGAGGGAAGTTTATAGCAATACAATCCTACCTCAAGAAGCAAGAAAAATCTCAAATAAACAATCTAAACTTACACCTAAAGGAACTAGAGAAAGAAGAACAAACAAAACCCAAAGATAGTAGAAGGAAAGAAATCATAAAGATCAGAGCAGAAATAAATGAAAGAGAAACAAAGAAAACAATAGCAAAGATCAATAAAACGAAAAGCTGGTTCTTTGAGAAGATAAACAAAATTGATAAACCTTTAGCCAGACTCATCAAGAAAAAGAGGGAGAGAACTCAAATCAATAAAATTAGAAATGAAAAAGGAGAAGTTACAATGGACACCACAGAAATACAAAGCATCATAAGATACTACTACAAGCAACTCTATGCCAATAAAATGGACAACCTGGAAGAAATGGACAAGTTCTTAAAAAGGTATAACCTTCCAAGACTGAACCAGGAAGAAATAGAAAATATGAACAGACCTATCACAAGTAATGAAATTGAAATTGTGATTAAAAATCTTCCAACTAACAAAAGTCCAGGGCCAGATGGCTTCACAGGTGAATTCTATCAAACATTTAGAGAAGAGCTAACACCCATCCTTCTCAAACTCTTCCAAAATATAGCAGAGGGAGGAATACTCCGAAACTCATTCTATGAGGCCACCATCACCCTGATACCAAAACCAGACAAGGATGTCACAAAGAAAGAAAACTACAGGCCAATATCACTGATGAACATAGATGCAAAATTCCTCAACAAAATACTAGCAAACAGAAGCCAACAGCACATTAAAAGGATCATACACCATGATCAAGTGGGATTTATCCCAGGGATGCAAGGTTTCTTCAATATATGCAAATCAGTCAGTGTGATACACCATATAAACAAATTGAAGAATAAAAACCATATGATCATCTCAATAGATGTAGAAAAAGCTTTTGACAAAATTCAACACCCATTTATGATAAAAACTCTCCAGAAAGTGGGCATAGAGGGAACCTACCTCAACATAATGAAGGCCATATACGACAAACCCACAGCAAACATCCTCCTCAATGGTGAAAAACTGAAAGCACTTCCTTTAACATCAGGAACAAGACAAGGATGTCCACTCTCAGCACTCTTATTCAATATAGTTTTGAAAGTCTTAGCCATGGCAATCAGAGAAGAAAAAGAAATAAAAGGAATAGAAATGGAAAATAAGAAGTAAAACTGTCACTGTTTGCAGATGAAATGATATGGCAAGGATATACAATGGAGAAAAGACAGTCTCTTCAATAAGTGGTGCTGGGAAAACTGGACAGCTACATGTAAAAGAATGAAATTAGAACACTCCCTAACATCATACACAAAAATAAACTCAAAATGGATTAAAGACCTAAATGTAAGACCACACACACTCTAAAACTCTTAGAGGAACACAGGAAAAACACTCTTTGACATAAACCACAGCAACACCTTTTATGATCCACCTCCTAGAGTAATGGAAATAAAAACAAAAATAAACAAATGGGGCCTAATGAAACTTAAAAGCTTTTGCACAGCAAAGAAAACTACAAACACGATGAAAAGACAACCCTCAGAATGGGAGAAAATATTTGTAAACAAATCAACGGACATAGGATTAATCTCCAAAGTATATAAACAGCTCATGCAGCTCAATATTAAAAAAACAAACAGCCCAATCAAAAAATGGGCAGAAGACCTAAATAGACATCTCTCCAAAGAAGACTTACAGATGGCCAAGAAGCACATGAAAAGCTGTTCAATATCACTAATTATTAGAGAAATGCAAATCAAAACTACAATGAGGTATCACCTCACACCAGTTAGAATGGGCCTCATCAGAAAATCTACAAACAACAAATGCTGGAGAGGGTGTGGAGAAAAGGGAACCCTCTTGCACCGTTGGTGGGAGTGTAAATTGATACAGCCACTATGGAGAACAGTATGGAGGTTCCTTAAAAAACTAAAAATAGAATTACCATATGACCCAGCAATCCCACTACTGGTCATATACCAAGAGAAAACCATAATTCAAAAAGACACATGCACCCCAATGTTCATTGCAGCACTGTTTACAATAGCCAGGACATGGAAGCAACCTAAATGCCCATCGACAGACGAATGGATAAAGAAGTTGTGGTACACAGATACAATGGAATATTACTCAGCCATAAAAAGGAATGAAATTGGGTCATTTGTAGAGACTTGGATGGATCTAGAGACTGTCATACAGAGTGAAGTAAGTCAGAAAGAGAAAAACAAATATCGTATATTAACATATATATGTGGAACCCAGAAAAATGGTACAGATGAACCAGTTTGCAGGACAGAAATTGAGACACAGATGTAGAGAACAAACGTATGGACACCAGGGAGGAAAGTGGCGGTGGGGGGGATGAACTGGGAGATTGGGATTGACGTATATACACTAATATGTATAAAATAGATAACTAACAAGAACCTGCTGTATAATAAATAAATTAATTAAATTAAATTTTAAAAAAGTGTAATCACTGAAAGAAGTGACCCCCCGGCCCCAACCCTTTCTCAGCTGCTTCAGGCAAGAGGGTTTTAGTCATCAGGTGCCATAGACACAGGACTGAGGACATACAAGTTGGACATACAAGTTTTTAGACCCTAGAAAAATCCTTGCACACCACAAACGTTCTCATCGACTCCAATTTACAAAATGAAAATTCCAAAATTGAAATTTAACTAAATGTCCATGAAATACAGTATTATGTCAACTCTCTAAATTGTTCAATTTGTTATCCATAAAAATGTTATATTTGAAAATGTTGAGTGGATTCTTTCACTTCAAGTTATCCCTAACTCTGCACGATGATTTCTGAGGAATCATAGTCACTAAAAATTAAATTGGCTAAATAATCTTGAAAACTAAATTATTGAAAATGCCCTCAAGACTATTTTAAAGCAAAATAATTGCATTTGTAGTAGAATATGGGGGCATTTTAATGTGTGCTATGACATGCGGTGGTGCATGTAAAAGTTAGACTGCTTGGCTCCCACAAAGGTAATTGAACAGCCTTGGTCTCCTGGGACTGTGCCCAACTAAAGCTTTAAAGAGAACATGTGGACACAGACAGGGTAATGAAGGTTCTTGTAGCCAACTGAACTGGTTTGTTCTTATAAACCCAGAGGCCATCTAAGCTGGAAGGATCCCTGGCCATCATGGAGTCCAGTGTAAAGACAGGGCCAGTCTCTGGGTCTCTAGGCACCAATCCTCTTTGTATAGGATGAGACATCTGAGGCTCAGAGAGGGGCAGATCATCCCATAGGTCACACAGCCAAAGCATTCATCAGGCACCAGACACAGGGCTGAGGACCTATAGGCTTATAGATGGGACTCCAAGACTCCTCCCTCCTAGACTTTGCCTTGGCCACGATACCATGCCTGGACTTCATTCTTCCTTCACCAAAACACTGAGGCAGCCCCCTTGTCCTTAGCAGAATATCTAGATATCTTTAAAGATCACTGATTGCTTTGATTTTGTAGGGTCCAGCTCATACTCTTAGATGCCTGTTGATGTCTGCCATCCACTTGTTCATCCTATGGCTTTCCCAACCTTAGTCTAGGTTGGGATAACGCCCACCTTATGAGTTATCCTGTGCAAAACACTTAGACCAAGATCTCCTTTCCAGCAGGGCTCAGCTAGCTGACCAGCTGTCAGATCCAAATGCCGTATCTACAGTTTGAGAACTGGGCTGTGCCCTCTGCCGCCCCCTTGTGGCCACTAGGAGAGGTGCGCTGCTTGGGACCCACCCACGTGTGCCAGGCCCTTCTGAGAGAGCTTGATTACTCTTTCTGGAAAGGCTTCTTTATTCCTGGATGGCTGGCACCTGGACAGCATTCATCTCCTCCACGCCTACTCTTCCAGTTTATTGCCCATGGCAACTTCAGCATCCTCACTGAGCAATCAGTCCATCAACTCCCTGGTATTAATTGAGCACAGGTCAATGGTGATAAACCCGGGGATGGGGGATTGCAGAGGGGATGTAAGATGTAGTCCATGACCTTGAGGCGTTCAGAGTCAACAAGAAGAGTCAAAATACACAAAAAGATTTTAATAATTTGATGCTCGACTGTTCTGTGCCAAGAACTTTAAGAATTAAGAAATGAGGTGAAATAGTTGAGGAGGCCCTGGAGAGAGCAGATTTGAACTGGTGTTTGGAAAAAAGGAAGTATTTCAGAAACAAAAGTGTAAAGGAAAAACACTCCTGGGAGTTCCCTGGTGGCCTAGAGGTTAGGATTCTGGGCTTTCACTGCCGTGGCCTGGGTTCAATCACTGGTTGGGGAACTGAGATCCTGCAAACTGCGTGGCGTGGCCAAAAAAAATAAAATAAAATAAAGGAATATACTCCTACGTATCTCCTTTAATCTCATTCTACCACCACACTACTTCTGGCACCAGATATGAGTTTTCCAAACATCAAGCAATTCTGTGACACCAACTGGGTATCCAACAATTTAACTCAACTCTGACACTATCTACCAGGAGATAGCATCAGGTCCCATAGATTAAGGGCTTAGTCCCACAGACCGTACCCCCCCACCTTCAGATGGCCAATTGCAAGTCCAGTTACCTGTGCTTCTGACAGACCAGTTATAACTTTGAGATTCCCACTAGCCTCTCCTCAGGTTTGATTAATTTGCTAGAACAGAACTCAGGAATTACTAGATTACTGGTTATTACAAAAGGGTATAACTCAGGAACAGCCAGATGGAAGAGACACAGGGCAAGGTATGTGGGAAGGGGCACAGAGAGCTTCCATGCATTCTCCAGGGCACCACT
>NW_006783413.1:2958078-2960674 GCF_000442215.2 Lipotes vexillifer | reverse complement strand
ACAGAGACCTTCCATGCATTCTCCAGGGCACCCCTCTTTCCAAATGTGTTCACCAACCCAGAGACTCTCCACCCTCTACTCTTGAGTTTTTAAGGAGGTTTCATTACATAGGCACGACTGATTAAAAATTAGTCATTAACAATTAATTCAACCTCCAGCCCCTCTCCCCTTCCTGGAAGGGGGGGCTGAAAGTTTCAACACTGTAATCACTGGTTGTTAGTCCCCCAGCAACCAGCCCCCAGCCCAAGGAGCTTTCCAAAAGTCACCTCATTAACACAAACTCTGGTGTGGTTGAAAGGGGCTTGTTCAGAATAACAAAAGACACCCATTTCACATTTGTGCCCTTAACACTTAAGAAATTCCAAGGATTTTAGGAGCTCTGTGGAAGGAATGGGATGAAGACCAAATATATATCTCTTATTATAAATCAAAACATCACAAGAAGGAAAAGAAGTAGAGTATTCTGGAAGGAAGTAACAGCCATGAGAAGTAACAGCTAAGAAAAAAATTATGGCTAAAATAATATTTCCAAGATAAAAGATAAAATGGAGATGAGCGCTCTTCCTATTACCTTCTCCTCCGGGTGCTCCTGCCACTTTCTTCACTTTGTTCTTCTTTGCACAGCACACGTTGCCCTTGGACACTAATGTCTTTCCTGCTATTCATTAGGACCCTGTTGGTTGCAAGTAACAGCAAATTACATTAGCTTAAGCAAAAAAGAAATTTATGAATTGAAATAATTGAGAAGGACATGGCCAGCAGTGGCAAAGGGTATGACCAAACCCAGGGTTGACACCATGTCACAGTGTCATCAGCTTTCGTGAGTGTTCTCTCTCTCCCTCCCTCCCACACCCCATCTCCACCTCCATCTCTCTCTTCCCCTCCCTCTCCCTCTCCATTTCCACCTATGTTTTTCACTCTGTCCTCACTCTTTGAGAGCCTCATTCTCCCCTACCACAACTGGGCTTCCTCCAAAAGTCATGGAGGATGGCCTTCAAAGTAACCAGTACAACCAGTACTTGTAGTTGTGACCCCAGAACTCTTCCCCACTAGTTCCATCAGAAGACTCCCCAGGAAAGACTTCTACTGGCCCAGTAAATGATAGAGGCAATGACCCTTCTACGTTCTTCCCTTTATCGAGGGGCTAGAAGTCTGGGAAGTGCATGTTCCAGAATCCCTGCCTTCAGAGACAGCAGTTCTTCAAGGAGAAGCACTTGCCAAGATGTGAAAGGCAGAATAAGGCAGAAGCCAGGTTTTCGCTCCTCTGGCACTGTCAAACTTTAGGCTTAGGCAGACATGACATTTTGCAGTGGTCTCTGAACATTTTCCTGAAAATCTCGCGCCTCAGGATGGGAGGCAGCTATGATCATCCCTACTGGTTTCCTGAGTTCCTTCAAATTCCTGTCTTTGGAAGCTGGAGGCCTTCCTTGACCTTTGTCCAGATTTTCCAATGATTTTTTAAGGACTTGATGCCCTTCATTAAGTCCCTTCCTTCTTAAAATACCTGGAGCAGTTCCTGTTTGCGATCATATCCTAACTGATACATGCATACACCCCAAGGGTGGAGCATGGGGTAAGGTCTGTAACACTAATGAAGGGAGAAGAGGAAGAGTGTGCTAGCAGCCAAATCAAGAGCAACCACATTTCCCCGTGAAAAACAGTGGCAGGCAAGTTCAGGTGGGTGGAATGAGGTAAGACTAGGGAAGGCGCTGAACGCCAGGCATTCAGAATTGATGGACCCGGGAAACAGGAAGTCAGGTGAATATGATGGCAAGGGCCACATTTTAGGCTAACCAGTGGTGGTGGTATGGGACAAGTTAGGGTGTGGGCAACAGAAAGGAGACAGTGACAACAGAGCTGCCCTAGAACGGGAGAGGTGTGAAAGCACAAGAAAAGGTGCACCTGAGAGATGTGTTGAGAAAAAGGATATTTTGGTATGTCACATTTAAGGACTTAATAATAACTGCCATTTATGAAGTTACAATTAATTATACATCAGATAATCTGCTAATATTTTTTACTTATGTTAGGTATAACCCTGCAAGGCAGGAATCATCTACATTGACAAATGAGAAAACCAAGGGTCAGGAAGTGTAACTGATATGCTCAGTGTCAATCAGCTAGAGGTCACAGCCAGGACGTGAACTCGCTTCTATTGCTCTTCAAGGCCTGCACTCATTCCCCCAAGCTACGCTGCTTTTCTTCCAAAACTGGTCCTTGTAACAGTACAAAGGGCCAACCTTGACCCTCACCTGGCAAGAGGCAGTGGAGGACAATCAAAAGGGCAAAGGCTTTGTCCCTCTGACACAAAGCCCTAAGAAGACTACAATCACGAGGAAGCAATGTGACAAATCCAAACTGAGGGATATTCTGCAAAGCAACTGGCCTAGTCTCTTGAAACATGTCAGTGTCATAAGAGACAAAAGATAAAGACTGGAATGCCAAGCTCTAGATGAGAAGAGACTAAAGAAATGTGACAACTAATTACAATGAATGATCCTGAATTGGATGCTGAATCAAAAAAAAAAAAAAAATGCTATAAAGGACATTTTAGGGCTTCCCTGGTGGTGCAGTGGTTGAGAGTCCACCTGCCGAT
>NW_006783413.1:2955525-2957931 GCF_000442215.2 Lipotes vexillifer | reverse complement strand
GCCCGTGAGCCATGGCAGCTGAGCCTGCGCGTCCGCTCCGCAACGGGAGAGGCCACAACAGTGAGAGGGCCCCGCGACCCCAAAAAAAAAAAAAAAAAAAAGGACATTTTATAAACAATTGGTAAAGTAAACCAAATATCAAATAGTAATGTATTAATGTTAAACTTCCCAAGTGTGATAATTTTACTGTGGCTTTGTGGAAGAATGCCATTGTTCTCTGGAGATGAGCTGAAATATTTAGGAGTAAATCAAGCGCTTTCAAGTCATTCTCAAATGAATTAGCAAAACTGATAGACAGATAGATGGATGGATACATAAATACAACTGAAAAATGTTGCTCACCATCTGGTTCTCCAAGAATGAAGTCTCTAGCCACTGCAGTCGCTGACCTTTAACACGCCCTGAAAGGAGTTCAGGATGGAGATCGGGAACAAGGCACTCTGATCTGGAAAAACCGGCAGAACAGGCCTTCAGATAGTTAGATATTTTCAGGAGAAAATTTTATGAACCCAATTTCTTGCATGTTCTCATACCTAGGAAAGCACTAAAATCATTAATGGAGACATCTGCTCCCTGTGACCAGCAGCAACCTTCTGCAGAGATGTGTGCCTGATTGCACGTACCCCCTTCACCAAAATCATATATACACTGACCTCCCCCCCACCTCTTTAGCAGTCCTCAGAGCTATCTGAGAGTCTGTCTCCCAGACTATAGTCCTCAGTAAGTCCCCAAATGAAACTGAATTCACAGCTCTCAGGTTGTGCAGTTTTGTTTTGTTACTTTCAGTCGACAATAGATAGAGTGCAGATGTGGCAAAACGTTAAAAATTAAAGGGTCTGTGGGGTTGGTTGTACTATTCTTGCAATTTTTCTGTAGTTTGAAATCTTTCACAATAAAAAGTTAAATTTTTTTTTAAATGCATCCATCCCTACTCCAAAACAAACAAACAAACAAAAAACCCAAGGAAAGAAAGGAGGCCTTTACATCGAACATACCTGAGTTCATCTCTTATTAGCTGTGTGACCTCTGAGCCCTCACGTCCTCAGCTGGAAGATGGGTGATAGTGCCCACCATATGCGCTTCTGTGGGACACGGAGCCTGGAGCACAGTGGGCAGCACAGCATCCTCTTGTGTTCTGTGTCCACATTTGTTCTCCCTTCCTCCCACCTAATCCCCACTTCTCAGAATCCGTTACACTGGCCTCTGAGGGAGATTTGCACAGGATAAATAAGAAGAACCATATGTCCCTTAGAATGCACAGGTGAGGTGACACGATGCCCTGCAGGGACACACTGCCTGAGAGGCAGGCTGGCTGACCCTCTGAACGTTGGGTCTTGGGAACAAAAGTAAGAAATACCTCCACCCATGATTTCTTGGTTCACACCGCGGATCAGAGCTCAGAGACTAGCCAGAGCTTCTCATAGTGGGATAGTTGGCTCGCCTGAGCAGAATCAGCTGTGGTTCATGTAAAACTGCAGATTCCTGAGCCCCACTAGGCTCTGAGCCGGCTTCTCTGCAGTGCAGGCAGTGTACATTCTAATGCTATTTTCTGAGGTGATTCTGAGGCACACTCAGAGTTTAAGCACCCTTGACCTGCACCGTGGCCAGGGTGAACGTGTTACTTTATAGCAAAATTGGTCCATCGGAGAAGTGGATTCCTGTAGTTACAGCCTAATAATAACATTAAAAGGTTATATCCACCACAAAAATGTCCACAAATGGGAATAAACGGAAATACGAATTGCGTTGTACATAAAGATAAAAGCAGGAGACTTAGGAAAGCAATGTTTCTCTCTGCGCTTTGCCAGCCCCAGACTCAAAGTATATGAATGAAATGCTGCCCCAGTCTTGGGGGTGAGGGGACCCCCCCCAAATCCATCACTGTCTGCACCTTGGGACTAGAGCAATCAGAGCGAGCTTGAGGCCCAGGCAGAAGGAACCCTTCCACTCAACATGACTCTGGGAAGCCACAAAAACCAGCAGTTCTCTCCTCTGGACACGTGCAATAAACGGTGATTCTACAGCATCTTGCAAACCCCAAGGGCTCCAGAAATTCCAGTGACAGAGAGGCTCACTTAGATTCTGCCCTGGATCTGATGGGACCTCTCCCACTGGCCTTACAGGACTCTGTCTGGGGATGGTCACTCTGTGGGCTGCCACCTGGGTGAAAGAAGCTGACAGGGATCACCTGGTTTTCCCTGGGGCCAGGTGAGGGCTTGTTAGTGGACATTTGGTTTGGAAGGTGCTGGGCTCCTCTCTCTTCCAGCCAGGAGATCAGATCATTTGGACGGGAGAGCTCCCCTCTGATCCTGAGAATCTTCTATTCCAAACCAGCTCTGGGCAGGCATTTACCCACATGGTCAGAGTTATTTTGGGAGATTCAACATCCTGCACTCAGCCCCAGGG
>NW_006783413.1:2953599-2955515 GCF_000442215.2 Lipotes vexillifer | reverse complement strand
AAAGAGACAATTGGGCAGTCTCCAGCCCCACTCCATCCCCAAACTGAGACAGATGACAGACTGCCCTTTGCAACTTTAACTCTTTCCTGGCTCTGGCTAAAAACAATGCACCCCCTCAGGTAAGGCTCAGATGGCAGCATGGTAACCATTGTCATTCAAGAAAAAAATAAAATGTAGCACTAGAAAATTATGCATGGAAAATGACTTTTAAAAATTGTCTTTAAGAAAAACAAATACCGTATGCTAACACATATATATGGAATCTTTAAAAAAAACACACAAAAAACGTTCTGAAAAACCTAGGGGCAGGATAGGAATAAAGACGCAGACGTAGAGAATGGACTGGAGGACACAAGGAGGGGGAAGGGTAAGCTGGGACGAAATGAGAGAGTGGCATGGACATATGTACACTACCAAATGTAAAATAGAAAGCAAGTGGGAAGCAGCCACATAGCACAGAGAGATCAGCTCGGTGCTTTGTGACCACAGAGGGGTGGGATAGGGAGGGTGGGAGGGAGACACAAGAGGGAAGAGATATGAGGATATATGTATATGTATAGCTGATTCACTTTGTTATAAAGCAGAAACTAACACACCATTGTAAAGCAATTATACTCCAATAAAGATGTTAAAAAAATTAAAAAATACAAATTGTCTTTAAATATTACAACGAAAATGGGAGGATGGAAATTGCATCAGAATAACATCTGTGTGTGTGTGGTTTAACATTGAAGAAATAAATCACTTTCCCAACTGTAGGGCTTAAAGTAATATTGTACCTTTTAGGAACTCCGAAGTTTATTTTGGAGATGAGAATCAGATTAAAGGCCTCAGATTTATAGTTTTACACACTAGCACACAAAGTCATTCGCATTAGAACCCAGGTAAGTGTAATCTTGGAGGTTTTGATGCTTGCTGCCTTTATGCCTTCTTTTTCAATTGTTCCCTACAGTGTCGGGGAGCTGCACCTTGTACAGGAGAGGAGCTCTGTGAAAAGAAGGGAGAAAGGCAGGCAGCAGGGAGCAGAGTCTGTGATGATCCTAGAAGGGTGACAAGTGCCCTTTTGCATGTGGAATGTCTGTGGTTCCTCACTGGTGTGGTTTATTAGAGCCTGAGGTGATAACTCATATTTAAGAACCCTGCTTTGCTGGATCTCTATAGGATTCAGTTCCACACACAGTCACTCAGGGCCTAGCGTTTGGCAGGTGCTGAGTGAATCCTGGGGGTGGACAGCAACGAATCATGCACAGCCCCAACGACTTGCCCTCCAGAAGTCTCTGAAGGACAGGAGAGTCACACATCCTGGGCACCTGGCATCCCCCAAAACAAATCAACCTGGAACTGCGAGACCCCCATAGACAAAAACCTGACGGTTCCAGTGGCCTTGTATTTTAGTCTTCCGAGGCTGCAGAAAAACCCTGCTCTGTTCTTGATCATCACAGAACAAGCACAGCCTTCCTTCTCCACCTCCACTTGTTGGCCTCAGCTCTGGCCTGCTCTGGTCCTGGCTCCTCGCAGAAGCAGTGCCTGACTCGGCCTAACCAGCCCTGGAGATATCCTTATTTCTCACTGCTTCTCCCCACCTCATCCCCACCTTGTCTCCTTGGGACCTGGGCTGACCTCCTGCCCCCCTGACCCTGTCTGGTTCCCTTCTGTCACACTTTCTGCTTCCTCCTTGCTCATGGGCTCCAAGCCCCTTCCGCTGTGCCTTCAGGCTGCCTGACCCAGAATTTTATGCCCTCAGACTCCTCTGGCCTACTTCTGGTTTTTCCTGGCCTAACCTGTCATGCTGCCAGGTGACGATGGTAGCCTTCAAGACTGCCATCAGACCAAAGTTTGAGACTCAAAAAGTCACTGCAGGGCTTCCCTGGTGGCGCAGTGGTTGAGAGTCCGCCTGCCAATGCAGGGGACGCGGG
>NW_006783413.1:2926193-2952914 GCF_000442215.2 Lipotes vexillifer | reverse complement strand
AAAAAAAAAAAAAAAAAAAAAAAAAAAAGTCACTGCATTTGGTGGGTTGCAAACCCCATAATTTAGACTGCAATTGCTAGAGGATAGGCAGTTTGACCATTAAGATGCATCACTGCAAATCAACCAATTTGCTTTTCTAGCACCCACTTGCTGATCAGGTGCCCTACTGGCATCAAAGGAACTTTTAAACTGGCTCTAAAACTTTAGATACAGCAGAGTCCCTGGAAGGCTTTCTGGGCCACAACACCCAGTTTCTGTTTCTGAGGGTCTGCAAGTTGGAATTTATATTTCTAACAGGTTCTCAGGTGAAGTTGATGCTCTGGTCCTGGGACCTCACTTTAAGAACCCTTGCTCTAGTCCAGTGGTTTTCAAACTTGGTTGCACATTGGACTCAGCTGGGGAGATAAAAAAATATAGACTAATTCCTGAATCCACCCTCAGAATTCTGATTTAATTGGTCTGGAATACAGACTGGTCACTAGATGTTGTATAAACTCCGTAGGTGATTCTAAATTTTCAGCTGGAGTTGAGAGGTCTGCTCTCGTACATTTCATCAGCAGAGTCTGGGCTAGGGGTGGGGAGCGGCCTTTATCTCCCATGAGGACACTTGCCTGAGATCACCAGATAAAATATAGGACACCCAGTTAAATTTGAATTCTAAATAAACAAATAATATTTTACTATAAGTATATCCCAAATATTGCATGGATGTCCATTTTTGTTATTGTTATTTTGTTTCATTTTTTCTGAATCTGGCAACCCTGCCCTTAGACACTCCATGACATGGAATGAGAAACAGTGATCTGCCAGCTCCCATTTTATAAATAGTAACATTGAGGCCGCAGGGGTCATGTCGGAGGTCAGAAGAGAGCCAGGATAAGAACTCAGCAGTCTTGACCTCCATCCAAACTCTTCTTCCATCACACTTAACTGTGCTAAAGACACTTGTATCCTTCTCTTGTTAGGGGGTTACTGTCAGTCTCCTGGAGGTGACTTCAAAGGGGTCAGTCTGATTTATGTCCTCTCTGCTGCTGTCCCAGTCCTCACCTCCACCCTCCCTTTCTACTGCTGCAGGTACCATAGAGGCTGTCCTGGGGTATGGCCATTCTTGGGGCCATATAATTAATGGCCACCTTGAGGAGGAAGTGGGCTGGAAGTGGTCCCAGCCACATACAGCCGTGAGGGAGAGCCCACAATTGGGTAACACAAGGACAAGTGGCATTTGGCACAGGCAAATGACAGGCAAAGCATGTTGGGAGAGGCCCACTTAATTCACAGAGACACTTGGAATTAGTTGTAAATTCTCTGGGAAGAAATCAAGGCAGCAGCATAATCAGCTCAATTAAATTGTCGGCTCAACATTCAGTGCGCAGTAATGGTCAAAACACAGCCTTTAATCTAGATATAGAGGATTATCTTTTGACCAGCAATGAGATTCCTAAGATTAGTTGTACCTGAGGTGGAGGGAACAACAGAGCTGGTTCAGCGACACCGAGGACAGGCTTGCATGTCAGTACGACTGGGACTTGTGTGGAAGGGGCTACCTGGACCCCGCAACCTTCTTGGAGCCCCCTCCGGATGCTGGGAAGACAGGGATGAATCTCGTTCTGCTTCCTCTGCAGAAGAGACACAGTCTGGGAACAGATCCCCTGAACACATCTGCTTTAAAAATGTGGCAAGTCTGACATGCCCCCACCTCCAGACCAAAGCTAAAGCCACTAGCACCAGGTCCGAGGCAGAGAGATGGCGGGCTTTAGCCCTCTGCTATCCTACCCTCCACGATCAGCCACTCACGTTCACTCACTCATTTTGCAAATATTGATCCC
Source organism: Lipotes vexillifer (assembly GCF_000442215.2). Classification (NCBI taxonomy): domain Eukaryota; kingdom Metazoa; phylum Chordata; class Mammalia; order Artiodactyla; family Lipotidae; genus Lipotes; species Lipotes vexillifer. The sequence goes on along the minus strand of NW_006783413.1, from coordinate 2,951,088 downwards.
ATGCCTGCTAGGTGTCAGGTCCTGTTCTTGACACAGAAGATATGCAGTGAACAAAGAGTAAAGATCCCTACCCCATCATGGGGCAAGACAAAGAATAAACAAGAAAAATAAATATGCTGTGTGTGAAATGGGAATGAGTGATAACTCAGAAAAATAAAGCAGAGATGAGGATAGGAAGTGTTGAGTGTGGAGGACAATTCTAGATATGGTGCCCAGGAGAGGCTTCACTGAGCACGTGCCATTTAAAAAAAGACCAGAAGGGAGTGAATAGTGACAGCAGTGGGGAAGCATTCCAGGCAGAGGAGATGTAGTGCAAAGGCCCAAGGTGAGAGAGGGGTCAGGGAACAGCAAAGAGGCTGCCTGGCTGGAGTGGGAATTTAAGAGGACTAGGTCATGTGAGGACTTATGGGCCACTGTAACTATTTTTGGCATCTATTAGGGACATGGGGATTTTTTTTTTTTTCTTTTTTGGCTGCAAGCATGCCATGTGGGAACTCCCCGACCAGGGATCGAACCTGTGCCCCCTGCAGTGGAAGCCTGGAGTCTTAACCGCTGGACCGCCAGGAAAGTCCTGGGACATGGGGATTTAATGGGGGATTTAATCAGATTCTTTTTTTTTTGCAGTACGTGGGCCTCTCACTGTTGTGGCCTCTCCCGTTGCAGAGCACAGGCTCCGGACGCACAGGCTCAGCGGCCATGGCTCACGGGCCCAGCCGCTCCGCGGCATGTGGGATCTTCCCGGACCAGGGCACGAACCCGTGTCCCCTGCATCAGCAGGCGGACTCTCAACCACTGCGCCACCAGGGAAGCCCCCAGATTCATTTTTAATAGGATCACTGGCTGCTGCATTGAGAAAGAAACCAGGAAATGGGTAGGATACGCCTGCAATGATACAGTCAAGGGATGAAGGAGTTGGACTGGGGTAGGGGCAGTGGAGGTGGTGAGACATGGTAGGATTCTGCATATTCTTTGCTGATGGGTTGGATGGAGCAGGAATAAAAAAGGTGTCAAGGATGACTGAGGGTTTTGCCTCAGGCCTTCTCTGAGGATTAATGACTCTCAAATCCATGCTTCCAGCCCAGACTCCCAGGCTGGTACATAGCAAGGGACTGACATTAACATTTGACAGACTGAACTGAAAAAGTTCTGTTTGATGAATCTGTTGGGATGGTGGCACCATTTTTCTAGGCCTCCACCAATGGCAGAGCCTACCTCCAGATATTGGGAGTGCAGAGAAAAGAGCTGCCATGTCCCCACCTTGGTCTAAAATGAGAAGTTGAGACAGGGCAGAAACAGGAACAGGACCATACCCAACCCTTCCAATAAGAAAACTGGGGACAAGAAGGAGGGATATAAAAGTAAAAAATGCCAAGAATGATGGCCATAGAATTGGTTTGTGATGTCAAAGAGACTGGATGCCAATCCCAGCCATGCCTCTTGACTCAACCTCTTCCCTTCACTGGTCCGCCTTCTCTCTGAAATGGGGTGGCTGGCTTTCTGAAGAGTCTGTCCAGCTCTAACCATCTATAGTGTTCTGATCCTTTTCTTACAAGTCCCTGTCTCCTCTAACCATTTGACACACTGCTTCTCCAACATCGTCTTTCGGGAACTTTTCTGTTTCCTTTCAGACTGATTATTTCTGACTCTGAGTCTTGTAAGATGTCACTATTAGTTCCCAAAGGAAAATATCCATGTGCTTTTTTGCCTGCTTGAAATAAATACTACCTTAGGTCAGTTACCCCATCTGTAAACTGGGAATAACACGAGATCGTAGGGATGCTGAGGAGGGTTAATTATATACAGAACATGTAGGGGTTGAGCACACAAGTGCTCTGGGAGTTTTTGGCATAATACTATAGCATTACAATAATTTTGGCTTGCAAATTATACCCCAGCAGAGGCATCACATGGAAAAGTGGGTCTGACCCCATGGCCTGCTGAAAGTGAAATGGGAAATATAAGTTGTGAAATATAACTTCTCTTCCTAAACCTTTGGAAAAGGCAGAGATCACTCTTCCATGTGCAACCCACGTGCAGGGAACAAGTTTCCAGATCCTGGAGAAGATTCTCTTGCCCAGGGTGTCCTGGCCTGCTGCCAGGATCTGGCCATTCCTCCTTCCTGAACCTAGAAGCAGAGATGGGAAGGAAGGGAGCAGGAGAGGATCTGTGGTTGGTTGAAAGGTGGGGCTCGCAAGGAGAAAGTCCTTGCCTTTCAGGTTTTCTACTTGAGCCTCTCTTACTTGTGGGATAATTAAGTGCTTATACAGTGGAGGAATGAGTTAAAGGGTAATCTGAGATAGTTAAGTCTAGGGACACCCAAAATAAACATCTTAGCTCAGGTCAACTTCTGGGTCCTCTCACCATCCCCCAGACACCCCCCCACACACACATCATAGATTATTTGCTGTGAAATTCTAAAAAAGTAGATCTCAGGCAATGAAGGGGCTGTGTAGTTGATGATGTCTGTGACTATGGCGTCATATAGTGGGTTTGTAAAATTTAACTGGCTCATAGAGGATGACAGTCTTGTCTGACCAGAAGGGAAGAGCAAATAGCTTGATCCTGAAGGGACAGTTTGCAGTCAATTCCACTGCATCACTGTTTGTGGCTGAGTGGACAGAGCACAGGCTTCAGAGTAAGACCCAAGTTGGAGTCCTGGTTCTGCCACTTCCCCCACAGTGGCCTCAGTCAGGGGAAGAGGCCCTCCCTGCCCAAGAGCCTCAGACTGCAAGTCTGACCTCCACCTCCAGTTCTGGCCAAAAGAGTTACTGGCCTTGCTCCCTGACCTAACAGGTCCCACTTTACCTACGGGATACAGGAAAAAATAGATTCCCCCAAAGCCCATCTACAATATACAGGTTGCCAGTGGAGGTAATTAGTGATTTGGACTATCATCCTAATAAGTTAGCATCCTTAGAGAATTTCTCAGGTGTCAATTCATACCTTAGGGTATGCCATATTCTGGAGCTTGATTAGCCTAATTCAAAGGAGCACCGGCTCTACTGGCAGTTACCTCATTTCTAGGCAGCTCCTCTTCCTCGGCAGAGCATATGCTGCCTCCCAGGTAAAGCTTTACCAAGCAAGCTGTGCTCCTCACTCGGCCTCAGTTTCCGCATTTTAATAATCAGAGGACGACCTTAAATTGCAAAGTAGAGACTAGTAGAAATGACACAATTTCGGCGCCACCATACCGGGAACTGGCATCCAGGCCCACCTGGGTGACCTTCTTCTGAGCCTCAGTTTCTCCGTCTGTAAAATGAGGGCCCTGGATTAAATGGAGCCTTGCCAGCTCCTACAATCTTAGGCTTTAAACGTTCCCACAGCTCGCTCTGCCAGGTTGGCCGTGAACAGAGCTAAAGCCACGACTTCCTCAGAGGTGAAAAGGTAAGCAAACATTCCGACCTCCCCTTAAGCTTGGCTCTCCAACTGGTGGGGGGCCAGACGCCTGCCGTCTATCCTGGCCGCATCCGTCATCTGGATTGTTAAAACGCTCATTTGCATAAGGATTCCTCCGAAGGTCTGGCACAGTGGGCTGAAAGTCTTCGTCCCTTTAGGTAGGGAATAGACACCCTGTCCCTAAGGGGTCTCGGCACCGCAAGTCCTCCAAGCGGATCACGCCGTAAACTAGAAAAGCCTCGTGTCCCCAACAGTGGGGGTCCCGGGGAAGGGTTTGGCCTCTGCGCGCTGCAGGCTTAGGCTGGCAACCTCTCGCCCTAGGCGGCGGCGGACTGCGAGCGAGGCGGGGCCTGTTGCGCCGCGGGACCCCGGCGCCCTCAGGCGAGACCCAGTGCCTGGCGCCGAGGCGGCCACAGGAGGTGGCGCGTGCTGAAAAGGGGAGCTGCTTCTGCCTAGGACCCGGGCGCAAGAGGGGTGGAGCCAGGGCCGAGGTCTGGCAGCAGGAAGCGTGGGGGTGGGCGGGACGGGGTCTGCGGGGGCGGGATGGGGGCGGGGCGCGCGCAGGCCCAGAGAGGGCGGGGCCGCAGCGCGGGGCGGGCGCTGGCGGCCCGAGTGTCACACACGCGGCGGTTCGGGAGGCGGCGACAGCGGCAGCAGCAGGCGCCGCCGGGACGGGCACGGGCGCGCGGGCTCGGGCGGGCGCCGGCTGCCTCCTCCCTCCTTCGTCGCTTGCTCGCTCGCTCGCTCTCCGGCCCGCTTGCTAGCCGGCCGGGTGCCGAGCTCGCTACAGCGTTCTCGGGAAGGAAGAAGTGGGGGGCCGAGGACGCCGACAAGTTCCAGCAGTACCGGGAATCCGGGCCAAGGCGGTGGCTGCGGTTCCGACGGGGCAGGAGCGCGCTCCGTGGCGGAGCGCACGGCCAGAGCGTCCGAGGAGGGGGGCGCCCGGGCCTTTAGTTATCTGTGGGGCCGCGGCCGGGTCCCATGAGACGTGCCCGCGAAGGGCACGAGATCCGAAGCCTGGGAGGCGCGCGGAGGAGGCGGAGGGCGGTGCTGCAGCGGCCGGAGCCCGGGAGCGGCCGGCAGGAGGCGGCGGAGAGAACTTGAACTTGGCGTCGGGAGCGGGCGCCCCGGACGCCCCTCGCCGGGGCGGGGGCGCCGAGGGACCTGGGCGGCAGCACTGCCCTCCGAATGGCCGCGGCGGCGGACCCGGCTCCCGCGCCGCGGCCCTAGGCGGCCTCTCGCCATGGCCAAGTGGCTGAACAAGTACTTCAGCTTGGGCAACAGCAAGACCAAGAGCCCCCCGCAGCCGCCGCGGCCCGACTACCGCGAGCAGCGGCGCCGGGGCGAGCGGCCCTCGCAGACCCCCCAGGCCGTGCCGCAGGCCCCCTCGGCCACCTCGGCGTCCTGCGGTACGGCCGCCGCCTCCTGCTTCTCGGTCTCGTCGGGATCGCTGCCCGACGACAGCGGCAGCACTAGCGACCTTATCCGCGCCTACCGCGCACAGAAAGAGCGCGACTTTGAGGACCCCTACAACGGGCCCGGCTCGTCTCTGCGCAAACTGCGCGCCATGTGCCGCCTGGACTACTGCGGCGGCGGGGAGCCAGGCGCGGGGCAGCGTGCCTTCTCGGCCTCGTCCGCGTCGGGCGCCGCGGGCTGCTGCTGTGCCTCCTCTGGCGCGGGCGCCGCCGTGTCCTCGTCCTCGTCCTCGGGCTCCCCTCACCTCTACCGCAGCAGCAGCGAGCGGCGGCCAGCCACGCCAGCCGAGGTGCGCTACATCTCCCCCAAGCACCGCCTCATTAAGGTGGAGAGCGCCGCGGGCGGTGCCGCAGAACCCTCGGGGGGCTCCTGCTCAGGCGGTCGCACCTGGAGCCCGACAGCCTGCGGAGGCAAGAAACTGCTCAACAGGTGTGGCGCCTCGGTCGCGGAAGAGAGCGGTGCCGGCAAGAAGGACAAGGTAAGGCGCCCCTCGGCCTCACCCGAGGTTCCAGAGCCACTGTGCGCACGGGTAAACTGAGGCACCGCTCTGGTTTCGAGTTCCTACATCCACTCGGGCTAGGACCTTTGGGGTCAGGCCTCTCAACGGTGCTTCCCAGTTCTGCCTCTGCATGCGCTTTGCCCCCGATCGCCGGCCTCCTGACACAGTCTCTTTCACCGCTGCTGCCAAAACGTCCTCTCTCTGAGCCCACAGCCAGGTGCCCCTTTCGGAAGTAGCCTGACGAGAGCGCCCCGCCCAGCCTTGCCCAAGAAAGAGACACCTAACTAGCCCTTCAGACCCCCGAGGAGGAAAGTCAGAGAGGCAGAGATGTCACGGACTTAAAAGCGTGTTTACTTCTGTCTACCTCCTCTTCCTCCTGCCCGATTCTATACATGGGAAACTGAGGTCCAGAGCTGGGAAGGGACTCGCCGGATATTACCCATTTCCTATGGCAGAGTCAGACCGGCTGTCTTGAAATGGATATATGTAAATCACTCTAAACGCCCTGCCCTGACCCACCCCCCCGCGCCAGGTTTCGAAATGGGGCGGCCTTTTGTACTGGAGCTGCACCGGGAACCCCCAAGCGTGCTCTTCCAGTTGCAGTGAGCTGGCCTACAAGAGCGCTCCACTTAGACCTGTCAGTTCCTCCAGCCGCGCATGGGAGGGGTCTGCCTACCCAGCCAGCTGGAAGGAGACCCACCCCTCCAAAACCTCACCTTCCTTCCTGACCTTACCCCCACCCCATACAGCCCCAGGGATGAGGGGGACGATTTTGTGCAACCCCCCTCCCTAACAAATCAGACCATCTCGATCCCCACCTTTGAAGCAGGTTAGTTAATTCCAGCCAGATGGGGCCCTCTCCTCCCTCTTCACACTCCTGTGACACCCTCCTTTCCCCCATGAAATAATACTTGTTCTGTCTACTTCTGGTGGAAGGCAGTGTTTTGATTACATCTGAGGCCCAGTGCCTTGCAATGGCTATCAGGCCGCTGTCCCTCTTGTTCTCCTCTGGCCCCCTACGTTCTCCCAAAGGTAAACTTTTGCCCAGGTGTGGGCTGGGGGAGACTGATAGAGTCTGAGTTTCTTTTAGGACTGGATGTCCAGACAGGAGGGAGACAGGCTCCTACCTGCCAGCTGGTGCTTGGAAAGGGATCTTTTTTGTTTTCCAGGCAGGAGGAGTAAGGGGATGCCCCTCCTGATTTTTTTCTGCCTGACTTCCTCTCCCCAAGGTCCTAGGTCCCCCGAGTACTCCCTCCTCCCCCCCGCTGGGTCTGCTGAAGGCATCGTGGGCAGTTGGTGGATTCCACCTCCCTCTGAGCCAGTTTTGGGGACACATCTTGGAAGCATGGACTCTGGGCTTCCTAAGCACGCAGGATGCCATACCTAAATGACAAAGAGCTGGAAGCCAGGTGGCCACCCAGGTGCTGCCTTGGGGACAGAGGAGGTTTCTCCGAGAGCCCCCAGGATTATGGGTTTGTGGTTGATCTATGAGGGAAACAGCAGAGAGGCTCCCTCCTGCCTTATGTGTGGCCCAGGCTTGGCTAGGTGCTGGCCTGGGAGAACCTGAAGTCCCTGGGGATGGAAGGACGGCCCACCCTAGCTCTCCAGAGAGATTGTGCCTTCCCCCATTACTCCATGACCACCTCCCAGGTGGGCAAATCTCCTTTCTCTACCACTGCTTGTCGTTCTGCTTGCTCACTGAAGTCTTCCTTTATGGTTTTCAAAACTCTAGTAAATGTTTTTTCTAATTATAATTAAGACTTTCAAATACTGAGGAATAATAAGTTTTATAGCTGGAGTGTCAAGTGTGTTGAAGACTTGGCTTGTTTGTATTTCTTACAGGTCTTCTCTGTGCTCTCCCTTGCTGGGTACTAGAGCAGGGTCTAGTGAATACTGTGGCCCAGGCCGCAGTGTGCATGATAAGTGCCGTGATGGGACGTGGTCAGGGAGGACCATTATTATGGTTGGCTGCAGAAGAGAGCCTGGTGCTGTAGGGGACTGCAGGTAAAGGTCCTGTGGCCAGAATTCAGAGGTTAGAGTTGGGCAGGACCCCAGAGGGGCAGGAGGGCCCGGGTGAGGGAGGACCTTGAAAGCTAAGCACAGTGAGGGCCAGTGAGGGGGTTTAGCTGCTAAATGATGTGAGCAAATGTGGTTTTTAAAAAAGATCTCTCTGGGGACTTCTCTGGTGGCACAGTGGTTAAGAATCCACCTGCCAATGCAGGGGACATGGGTTTGAACCCTGGTCCAGGAAGATTTCCCCATGCCGAGGAGCAACTGAGCCTGTGTGCCACAACTACTGAACCTGTGGTCTAGAGCCCATGAGCCACAACTACTGAGCCCACCTGCTGCAACTACTGAAGCCTGCATGCCTAGAGCCTGTGCTCTGCTCACTGCAACTAGAGAAAGCCTGTGCACAGCAACGAAGACCCAACACAGTTAAAAAAAAAAAAAAAAAAAAAAAAAAAAAAAAAAAAAGATCTCTCTGGGCTGTATTTTCACATACTAGGTTGTGACTTTGAGCCCTTTGGTCTTTTAAGAAGTTGTTGTGATCCTTGGAGTTGGAGGGATTGTGGCTACCAGATGTTCTTTCTAACGAGTAGGAGGGGAAGGAGCCCAGAAGGGTCATAGTATGCAGTGGTTCTCAAACTGGCACCCGGAGGACTGGTTAAAACACAGATTGTGGGACCCATCGCCTGAAGTGCCTGAGTCACCACACCTGGTGTGGGGCCTGAGAATGTGCATTTCTAACAAATTCTCAGGTGATCTTTTGCTGCTGATCCTGGGACCACACGTAGAGAACACTAATGAAACAGTGGCTTCTTAACCCTCCCTCTGGGTCTTCTGGTCAGAGCTGCTTTGGGATGCAGACTCTGGATGTCCTCATCTCTGCCCTCTGTGTGGGACTGCCTCCTAATCCGGGGCTAACACCCACCCCCCATTCCTGGCCAGGCAGCCAGGAGGCAGCCTGGTTTTCACATTATTTCCAGCCAGATAGCTTTTGGAAGGTCAGGCATACTGCAGATCCAGCCCTGAACACCCCAGAGCCCGCCTTCTGCCCCTCACCCACAGATCCAGGAAAACCTACTCTAGCCCACTTAATCTCAGACCCAGCTTCCTTTTTTCTGTTGTTAGGAGTTAGGACAAGGACCCCTAGGGCTGCTGAATGCCGCCTGCGTGCCAGGCCCTGTGTTTTTAACATTGGCCTGTGTTGAGGGTTGCTATGGCATGGGAGTAGGAGCTATTGGTCCACAGATCCTCCTTTCAGGGCCTCCATTGCCACCTCCCAACCAGCTTTATCTTTGGGGGGCCCTTCTCCTGCTTCCCTTAGTTACCTGTGCTTCCTTCTGACACATACTTGGGCATCCTTCTATTCTCCCAGGTAAGTCCCAGGGCACACACACACCTGGTCACATATGCCCCACTCAGCCAGCCTCCAGTTTGGGGCATTTTCCCTTTTAGAATCATCTGTAACAGACTGTGTTTTCAGCTTAAACAGCTTTTCCCTGCACTTACTTTTGTGCTCAGAGATCTCTCGGTACAAGGGTGAGCTAGGAGGAAGGGAATAAAGGCTGCAAAAGACTTGGCAGTAATCTTTGGCCTAAGCCTCCGGAGGGTATCTACACACATTGTCTTTTCATCATTTGTTTCCCAGTGTTTTTGTCTTGGGGAATTTAGTGAGGTCTTCACCTAGGAGGCAGCTTTGAGCTGGGGAGAAGGCTGACTGCAGCCTGTGGGAGCACTTAGGTGCCTGTGCTGTGAGTGTACATGCATACGTGTGTCCATATATGTATGTGTGTGGGCGTATGTGTGTGCAAATATATGTATGAAACCTTAATGTGCAGGGTGTTCTTAGAAACTAGAGCTTTCTTGCAGTGGGCCTCACTTGGGGAATGAGAGGTGACAATGTGAGATACATGGGGTCCTGAGTTTAGACCCCACAGGGGAATCCTTGAAGACTGTTGAGTCAGGAAAAGGATAGACTCAGAGCCATAGTTGAGGAGGATCCCAGGTTACAGACAGCTGCCACAGTCTGGGGGAAATGGGTTTGGAGTTAGGAGGCAATTACAATACAGTCCGAGTGAGACGCCTGTGAGGGCCTGAACTCCTGGGAAGAGAAAAACGAAACTTTAGTAGGTGGAAATATTATTCCTTTAGGTTGTCTTTATAAAAAAATAATGATGACAAAGAGGCCAGTAACTTGGTAGGTCTCCTTTTGTGCAGCCAAACAGGGCTCATCCAGTTGTATTTTCTGCTGAAGTCTTGTTTCTCTTATCAAAATTAAGTAAATGTTTCCACTGCAACTGAGAAAGTCAAGATGCACCATGACATCAGTTCCCCAAGTTTTAAATACATGCTGATGTGTACCAACAATTTATATTTTGTCAGCATCCACAGAGTTGAGTTAAATAACATGTTTCCTAAGGAATAAATAATATCATGTTCAACTTTTTTTTTTTTTAAACACTCAGCAAACAGTTTCTGAGCAGCGTGCTAAGCAGGGGGCAATTCAGAGAGAATAAGTGGTGGCCAGCTTTCCAAGAGGGAAGCTTTTCAGTTTGTAGTTGAACACGAGCTTTTCAAGATCTAGTCTGGGAGACAGAGACGGGTAATGAGGCAGTGTCGCAACATGTGGCATGCCAGAACAGAAGGGTGTGCAAAGGGCTGGGAGGGCCTCAACTCTGTCTGTGAATTCAAGGAGGGCTTTCAGGGGGTGGCAGCATTTGAGCTTCTCCATGCAGAGGCTTGTGCCAAGAGAATGGTTGGAGGCTCTGAAGGGTGGGTGTGGCAGGAGGTTGGAGCCACAACAGGAAGAGAGTGTCTCACTGTCTTTGTGGGGAGTTGTGACTTGTCTTTCAGTCCTTTTCACTTCAAATCATTGATGTATAGCTTGATTGAAGCCAGGGTCAAGCATGAGCTGTCAGTCATTTCTATTTGGTTAACAGCCACATTCTCCAGTTCTGAGAACGTAATTGATTGGAAAGGTAAGAGCCAAGCTTGGTGGCTGTGGTTTGGCTTGGAACACTTTCTCCTTTGAAGTCCTGTCCCTTGAAAGTAGTGTGAGAAAAACGCTACATATCAAACCCAGTTTTTCCCATTGATTCCTCAGAAGAGAAGTATGTTCTCCAGGCTTCAGGCTAACCGCTTAATTGGTCCTTGAATCCTCACAATCACCGGAGAAGGGGTTTATGTACTGTATCAGTTAGCTATTGCTGCATAACCAATCACGCCAAACTCTGGTTTTAAACCAGAGGTTAGCAAAGTTTCTTAAAGAGCCAGTTAGTAAATAATTTTAGCTTGCAGGCCAGACAGCCCCCATCACAACTATTCAACTATTCTGCCATTGTAGCTTGAAAGCAGACTTAGACAATATATAAATTAAAAGGGTGTAGCTGTATCCAGTCTTTATTTACAAAAACGGGAAGCTGGCCTGTGGTCTGTAGTTTCCAACCCCTGCTTTAAATGATAAGCCTTTATAATTGACCATGAACCCACACGTCAGCTGAGTAGTTTTTCTGGCCTCAGCTGGGCTCACTCAGGCATCTAAGGTCAGTGTGGAGTGTATGTGCTGCCCTGCCAGTCCTAGCCGGGCTCTCTTACATGTATGGGGATGCCTGGTTTAGGATGGCCTTGGCTATATCGAGTAAGCTCTGTTCCATGTGGTCTCTCATCTTCCAGCAAGTTAGCCTTGTTCATATGATGGTGGCAGGGTTCCAAGAAATTACAGAAGCCCATACAGTTTCTTGAGGTAAGAAACTGGCCTACTGTCCCTACTGTCCCTTCTGCTGCATTCTGTTGACCAAAGCAAGTCATAAGGCCAGCCGGGATTCGGGGAGAGAGGAGGAGCTGCGAAGTCCCATGGCAGAGGACAGGGATACAGGCAGGTCATTATTAGTGCAATTGGGGCCTTTAGTGCTATTCCTCTACCATGGATAGTATTGCCCCCATTTTACAGTTAAAGAAACTGAGACTTAGAGGTAATAACTTGCCTAATGTCACACAGCTACCAAGTGATGGGGCCCAGTTTATACCTATTCAGTCTGAATTCAAAGCCTATATGCTTTTTATCAATTTGTTCCTCTCCTTTCAATGATTTAGATGGAGATAGTAAGACTCTGATTTTTTAATCTCTCTCTCTTTTTTTTTTTTTGCGGTGCGCGAGCCTCTCACTGTTGTGGCCTCTCCCGCTGTGGAGCACAGGCTCCGGACACGCAGGCTCAGCGGCCACGGCTCACGGGCCCAGCCGCTTTGCGGCACATGGGATCCTCCCGGACCGGGGCATGAACCTGCGTCCCCTGCAGCGGCAGGCGGACTCTCAACCACTGTGCCACCAGGGAAGCCCCTGATTTTTTATTTATTTATTTGGCTGCGTTGGGTCTTCATTGCTGCGCACTGGCTTTCTCTATTTGCAGCGAGCAGGGGCTACTCTTCATTGCGGTGCGCGGGCTTCTCATTGTGGTGGTTTCTCTTGTTGCAGAGCATGGGCTCTAGGCGTGCGGGCTTCAGTAGTTGCAGCATGCAGACCCTAGAGCACATGGGCTTCAGTAGTTTTGGTACGTGGGCTCAGTAGTTGTGGCTCGCGGGCTCTAGAGTGCAGGATCAGTAGTTGTGGTGCACGGTCTTAGTTGCTCTGCGGCATGTGGGATCTTCCCAGACCAGGGATCAAACCCGTGTCCCCTGAATTGGCAGGCGGATTCTCAACCACTGCGTCAACCAGGGAAGTCCCAAGACTCTGATATTTACTGAAATGTGTGTTGTATGTCTCCTGCTCCCCTTCACTTAATGCTCCTCTTCTTGCACCCCCTCCCCCATCCCTTTCAGTCTGGGCTTTGGTGGTCCCCAAAGGCTCCCCAGAGCTGGCTTTTCTCTCTCCCTCCCTCATCTCCCTCTGAGTTCCATAAATGAGATGTTAATGCAGCACTTGAGTTATTTCATAGAGAAATTTTGCACACAGAGTTGCCACTTCCCAAGGGACAGCTGCACAAGATCACAAGATGTGTGTCTTGTAACTGTTATGTCTTCTCATTCAAGGACTGGCGAGGCTGTGTGTGCTCTTTTAAGAAAAAAAAAAAAACTGGTATCTTGGCCCTTGTCAACAAGGAACCTAAGTTTCCTTGAAGGAGATCAGATGACAGTCTTCTAATCTGACAACCTCAGAACATGACTGATTTCCCCAGACTGAACCCCCAAGACTTGACCTTGTCCTCTCCCCCAAAGCATTTCTGACCTGTAAAATAGGTGTTAAAAGGCAAATCTGAGACAAGTGTGTTTTCCTTTGGCCATTTAAGCAAAGCTGAACCTGCCTGTGGTCAAGTGTTTCCCTGGGCAGTTTCACTTGGAGCTGACTTTCTCATCTTGTGCTGAGAGAGCCAAGTGGTAGTGGCCTGTGGCGAAGGGGTAGGTCAGGCTGGGCCCTAGAAAGTAAATTGGGATTTGTGGCTTTGAAGCAGAGAGCTGGGTTGCTGGCTGGCTGATGGCAGCACCTCCGTCAGCTTTCTGAGGGGGGGCTGTTCCTGCAGGGTGGAGACAGGCTGCTGGTGGTGTCTGCCACACTGACTTGTAACTTGTTTGGCTTGTGTTGACTGAGAAATTGCCATATGCAGGCCACTGTCAGGAGCTGTGTGGATACAGGGATGAACCAGGGGTTGGGTAGTGCCTACCTGTAAGGAGCTTATTTTCTGGTGAGGACACAGGAACCAAGGTTAGAACACAGCTTTGTATGGCAGAATTTGTCTATAAACAAAGTGGTGTGGGCAGAATTTGTCTATAAACAAAGTAGTGTGGGTGAGCTGAGAGCCATCCTGGCACAGAAGCTATTCTGGGCAGAGCCTTGATTCCGTGGAGCTGAAGGAGAAGCAGGGTCAAGAGGAGGTTCATTTCAGCTGAGGGAAGCAGGGAAGGCTTCTTGGAGGAGGAGACATTTGAGTCAAGAAAGAGCAGTCACTTGAATTGAAGGAGCTTTCCACAATAGCAGTATTAGCCAGTACTTCCATTGCATATACTCTAAGGCAGACATTGTTCTTTGTGCTCTACATGTGCTAACACTTAACTGCTCACCAAAGTCCCTTGAGGTAGATGCTACTCTCATTCCCATTTTACATATGAGAGCATGAGGCAGAGAGGTTAAGTAACTTGTCTAAGGTCACCCTGCCAGTAAGTGGCAGAGATGAGATTTGAAGCTGGATTTAGGGTCTTTGTTTTGAATCATTGTGCCATATCACCTCAGGCTGCACAGTCTCATACCTGAATTTTCTCTGCCTTATTTGTGGCTAGATTTAAACTCTTATAAAACTCCCCTCTGTTAGCATTGTAGGACCTACCCAAACTCCTACATTTGGCTGAGTATTCCACAGCTTAAAAGATACTTTCACACCCATAATTAATTTGACTCTAAGAGTCACTCTGTGAGGAAGGTGCTGTAACACCCATTTTACAGATGGAAAAACTGAGGGTCTAGGGAGGCATGGAGCCCACCCTGCCTCCCAGCAGGAACTGGCCGAGCCAGTGGCCAGGCTGTTGACCTTGTTTTCTGAGCCCAGTGCCCTTTGTGCCGGGGTGGTGTGGAGGTGGTTTGGCCAAAGCTCCAGTCCACAGGAAGGGTGACAGCCTGATTGATTTCCGGTTCTTACCGTGTTTTGATGCTGAAAGGAGTTACTGAGATCATTAAGGAGCATCGACAGAGGACCTTGCTTCCACAATGGAATTTTCCTTATCTTCCTGTTTGGTATTTTCCAGTAATATTTCTATTAATGTTTCACTTTCGGAGGCACTGGCTTCCTGAGAGTTTGCACTTTCTCAATTGATGAGCCAGGAAGAACTGAATTTTCCTCTAAATCATTCAGTTCCTTTCCATCTTCTCCAAGGCGAGCTCTCTCTGGATTTCCCATTATGCTGTAGAGGAAGGATCTTGGAGGTGGGTCCAAGGGATGGAGAGAGAATTAGTCAGGGCCCTGGGGAATGACTCAGGCCCTGAGTTTTCCAAGCAGAACTTAAGAATAATGGTCAGAAAGGGGCTTCCCAAGGCCGGGGAGGGGAGAAATGACTTGATAGGTGGGTGGGCTGGGGCGGGGCTGGTCCACTGCTGGGGCCTTCACTTACAGGCTGGACTCCGAGTCCTCAGCTGGGCCATGAGAGCCCATACCAAGTCCTTTCTCCTCATTCATTCATTAAACACACATTGTTGAGAATGGGCTACATGCTGGGTATTCTATTTAGATGCTGGGGATACAACCGTGGACAAAACATAAAAATTCATGCTACCCTGAGTTTGCCCTCTCGTGAGAGGATTCAAGCAAATAAAGTATGTCGGGTAGAGTGTAGAGAAAAGTAAAGCTGGGGTGGGCCTCAGTTTGGGGTGGGGTGCTGTTTCAGATGGGTGCTCAGAGGACTTTGCTGAAGGGTGTGATGGTGTGATTCACAGGGCTCTCGGAGAGAAGTGCATTCCAGGCAGAGGGAACAGTCAGGGCAAAAGTCCAAGGCAGGAGCATGCCTGGCTGCTTCAGGGAGATTGGCATGACTGAGTGGAGCAGGTGGAGAGGAAGTGGGGAGACGAGTTCTGAGAGGTGGGACAGGGAGGCTGAGTGTTTCGGGCCTCTCTCACTTTATCTCTGGGTGAGATGGGAAGTCAGTGGAGGTTCTGAGCAGAGGAATGACGTCATCTGGCTTTTGGGTTTTGAAAGGATCACTCTGGCTGCCTACTGGAGAATAGACTGGAGGGGACCAGCCAGGAGGCCAGCTGGGAGGACCTTCAGCCACAGGAACTGGGGTGCTAGTGCTAGGTGATGAGAGGAGACCAGATTCAGGACATGTCCTGAAGGTAGAGCTGCAGGATTTCCTGCCAGATGAAATGTGAGATGTGAGGGGTGAGGAGAGTCACAGATGACTCCAGGTTTTAGCTTGAGCAGCCGGGAGGGTGAATTTTCATTAGCTGAGATGGGAGGACCGTGGAAGTGCAGTCACAGTCCAGCCAGTGGAGTTGATCCAGCAACTGATTCTGGGACTTCAGAGCCAAACACGCTCTGAGAACCCAGAGAAGGCATGGGTGGCCTCTGTCTGGGGCTGGGGGAAACCACCAGGAAGAGGAAGTCATCTGGGAGGTGGGTCCAGAGGCAGGTGCACATGGGGCATCCCAGACAGAAGGGGTCCTGTCGACAATGACTGAGATTGGAAAGGGACCCCTGCTGGGCGCAAGCAGGTGTGGCCAGAGCCTGGGGATTGACTGGTGTAACTGCACGTGATAGAGGAAAGAGGCAGGGAGCTGGATGTGAAGGGCCACCTGCCACTGGTCGAAAATTGCCCCAATTCTCCAAATTGGTAGGCCACCTGCTGTGTTGTGTGCCTCAGCTGGGCACCAGAGCAGGGTGAAGAGGAGGCTAGAACCTGCCTGTTTTGCTAAGCAGAGCATTTCACTACGGAGCGCTTGTGATTGTTGCGAATGTCCTTTCTCATCTGGGGCTCACCAGTAGGTGGGCTACGAGGAGGAGGCAAACAGAAGGGGGAAGAAAGGAACTTTCCTGGTTTCTACAGGCCACAGCTAAACTCTAAAAATGAAAATGACCAGAAAATTCTTCACAGTGAAGCTTCACTGTTTTGTGGGGCGTGCACTCCCAGAAAGCCAGACAGCCTCGTAATCCTCCCGGTGCATTCCAAAGCCATGCATGTGATTTGGGGCCCGCGTGGCATTCGCGGAATGACTCAGCCCCTACCTGCTCTCCCATGTGGGGCAGATGCGAGTTGGCCGTGTTCTAAGGCCGTTCCTCAGAACAGCAAGCTTGGATTTTTTGATATATTTCAATGTTTATCTCCGTGTTAACTTTTTTCTTCCCCCTTCAACAAAACTAAGACAGGTTTGGTATAGAAAATGCTGATAAGCAAAACTAAAATAGAAACCAACTTTAATTCTACAATTCAGAGAAACCACTGTTAACATTTCACTGTTTTTCCATCTAGCCTTTTTTTCAGTGCATATATATATGTGTGTGTGTGTCTGTGTATATATATATTTCCCTTCACAAAAATTAATATTGTGTGTATCTATTTGTGTTCTTTTTGCTTAAAGACATGGAAAGATGTCTACATTGTCTTAAACATTCAACAACAGTAATTTAATGTCTGTATAGTATTCTGTTTGCTTATTTAGGCTCTCCCGGTTTTCACTAATTTAACAGTGCTATAATGAACATCTTTGTAACTTAATTCTTTGCATAAATAAGTCTGTGATTATTTATCTGGGATTGATTCCCAGAGGAGAATTGTTGGGTAGGAAGATAATAATTTTGATACATTCTTTCAAATCCTAGAAAGACCTTACAAGTTTTCACCTGCTTTACTCTAATGCAATTTAGTTTAATTTGCAGTTTCTTAGGTTACTGGTGCATATGTTTGTTGACTGCTTGTGTCTCTTTTCCGAAATTGTGTACTTCTATCTGTCCATCCTTTCTGCCATAGGGTTTATCTTTTTATTGATTCGTAAGAGCTCTTTGTGGATTAAGGATGGCAGCCCCTCGCCTGCCGTTTGGGTTGCAGGGTATTTTTTTTTACAAGTTTGTAATTTGCCTTTCGGCTCTGTATCTGGTGGTTGCTTTTGTTGTTTACACTGAATGGTTTTCTGTTGCTGAATCAGTAGATGTTTCTCTTGAGTTTTGAGTGTGCTGCTTAGAAAAGTTTTCTGTACCCCAATGTATTTTCTTCTAATACTTTGATGGTTTCTTTCTTTCTTTCTTTGGCTGTGTCAGGTCTTAGTTGTGGCACATGGGATCGTTCGTTGCAGCACGCAGGCTTTTTTGTTGCACTGCGCGGGTTTCTCTAGTTGCAGTGTGTGGGCTTAGTTGCTCTGTGTCCTGTGGGATCTTAGTTTCCCGAGCAGGGATCGAACCCTCGTCCCCTGCATTGGAAGGCAGATTCTTAACCACTGGATCACCAGGGAAGTCCCTCTTTCTTTTTTAACGTTGACATTTTAATCTGGAGTTTGATTTCAGGGTATGAGGTAGGGTTTTAACGTTATTTTCCCGAGTGACCAGAGTCTGTGTCTGGACATCCTCTCCTCCTTGCTTGCTCTGTGAGCTGTCTGTATTTCTTCAGGTGCCTTTTTAGACTTCAATATTTTGACTCCATCTTGCCCTGACTGTGTTAAATTCTCATTAGCTATTATGATAATGATGATTTCACCTTGTCTTTATAAAATGACACCTTCCGTCTGCAGATACCCATGCACTTATTATACATTCAACTCCTGACACCTGAGGAAAGTAACTGGGTATTAGCACTTCATCTTTGGATGCCATACCTAACACGGTGGGTGGGGTGAGGCCAGGAAAGCTTCGCCTCACCTCTACTGGAGTCAGCTTCCCGCTCCAGGACCAGGGGGCCGGCTGTCCAGGTATATTCAGTGTAACCACTTACTGTTCGCCCTGCCTATGTAGCCTTATCTGGGTGGGTCCATTTCAGCTTTCGTATGGTGACTTTTGTGGAGAGAGGGGTGCAGCATTCAGTCATCCATGCAGCAAACATGTTTTAGATACCCACCATGTTCCAGCACTGGGCTGAGTCGTGCAGACCATCAGCAATAAGTAAGCCCCGGCACCCTAACTCAGAGCCCAGGAGGGGATATTGGAAAGGCCCAGGAATATCTCTGCTGCAAGGCAGAAAGTGTTCAGTGCCAGGATACAGAGGCAGGTAATGACTCTGAGTAACAAGAAGCATTCGAACCTGAGGTGGGCACGGGCAGCACTGTAGTAGACCATGGGTAGCAGAGCTCAGACTGGAAGGATGGAGAGGACTTGAAGGTGTGGTATGTGGGGACTATATTATTTTGGTCATTTAAATTTTTTTCACACCCACCAAAGTCCAATGCAAGTGACATGAATTCACAGAGTTCTTCCCCCACCCGCCGACCTTTTCTGTCCCCTGAACCCAGGTGTCCTATGTCTTCAATTAGTGAGAGACCCTTCCTGAGGCTCTGTTGCACGTTCTTCTTTTCCTGGCTCAGGCCAGCGTCGGGATAATCCATTCTGCAGTGTCTGCTGTGGGGTTTGTGACATTAATGAATTGGTGTTGTTGGAACAGATTAAGACCAGGAGTGTTCACAGTGAATAAATCAAGGAAAAAAAGATGCAGAATTTTCTGCATGAACACGGATAAACATTTTTATGGGTCTAAGAGGCTGAGGGTGTCTGCCTAATTCACTATGTTGTGTGTCACAGCATGTCAATGAACCCTACCTAGACCAGCCCTGGCAGCACAAATCACCAGGAGAGCATTTTTCAAAATTTTTAGTTGCCTGGGCTCCACCTCACACTAATTACACCATGGTTTCTGGGGATAGAGCCTGAGTATCAGTACTTTTGGAAGGTCCCCATGTGATTCTGATATGCAGCCCATGCTGAAAGTTGCTGTCCTGGAACTTAGTTTGGGGTTCCAGGGGAGCCTAGGGATCATCCAGTCTAACCCTCCTGCATCCGTGCCTGAAAACTTCCAGTGATGGGGGGATTTGTCCCATGAGCACACACTCGTTTGCACAGCTGAGCTTTCAAGTTTTTTCTGCTGTTCCCTCCAACTTAGTACAGGTTTGTTGAGTACCTGGTGTTTATGGGAGCTCTGCTGGCTCACCTCTTTCTCTCTGTGGATTCTGTTACTGTTTTCGTTGGACTCTGAGGTCAAGCAGAACCAGTCTAACCTTACTTCTTCCACATGACGACCCTCAGATGTGTGATCGTATCTTCAAAGGCAGAGGGAAGCTGCAGGCTGTAACATTTCCCCATAGAGCCAGATTCCCAGCCAGGACACCAACTGCTAAGGGCAAGTACCCTTCAGCATCACAAGTGTGGAGGGCATTGATGGACCCCCAGTCCAGGAGCTTCCCGGGCAGGAAGTGGCAGGCTGGAGCGGGTTCTGCGTTGGGGGCTGAGGTTGACCCTGAGGAGTTAATCCTTCTGAAGCATGACCAGATGGGGAGCAGAGCATCGTAGGATTCGATTCCCAGGTGGATTTTGGGGGTCTCAGGGCAAAGAGAGCAGGAGAGCAGCAGTCAGGAGTAGATTCCGGGGGAGCGGGTGGGATCTTGCCATCAGGACCTCAGCGCTGAGCAGGTAACAAGCAGAGCAGAAGCTACCTGGCTGAGAGTGGCGTGGTGTCAGGAGCCAGGTATTCTCGGGCCAGGTGTTTGCCCTTTGTGGGGGTAGCCAGTGACGCTACACACCACAGGTGCCCAGAGCTGTTGATCCAAACATGGCAGGACCCTAGGGGTGTCCACTGTGGTGATGTGAAATGAGCACTGGTTTTGGGGTCAGAAGTCTGGGCTCAAATCCTGGACCTGGTGCTCAGAAGCTTAGTAATTTGGGGTTAGCTTCTCCAGGCCTGGAATGCTCATCTGTCCTAACATGGGCATAGTAATAATAGAGAGTGTCTCCTGAGCCCTCACTCTGTGCCTCGTGCCTGTGGGACACTTTCTGTGTGTGATCCTCACGGCCAGTCTTTGAGGTGGTCCTGTTAGAATCCCATTTTTACAGATGATGAAACACTCTGGAGATGAAGTTCAGGGGCAGTACCTAGGGTCTTTGTGAGGATTTAATAAAGTTATTTGTTTGAATGGCTAAGCACAATGAGTGGCATGTAGGAAGAGCTTTATGAATTCTTTTGGCCACAGTCTGTCCTGGGCCTCAACCCAGCCTCGAACTCTGGGCTTCTTATAGCCACAGTCAAGCCAGTGGGACTTCCCTTTCTGGCTGGGTGAGGTTGTCCTCAAAAAGTATCCCTGTCCTTATATTGACAGTCAGTTTGTGGTTGACCTATGATTCTCTGCAGTGGGAGAATAGAAGTAAAAACTCTACCTGGGTCACCACTCTGTTCTGAGTGCTTTATGAATATTAACTCACTGAACTTCATGACACCCTAGGATGTAAGTTCTATTGAGTCCCATTTTACAGATGGAGAAACTAGGGCAAACATATGTGGGTTGTTTTTTTTTTTTAAGTACTTTGTCAATAGGTGACACAGCTAGTAATGGGCAGAGCTGCAGGTGGGGGTGTGAAGCCCAGGAAGTTAATTTGGCTTCTGTCTGCTCTTAACCTCTATGCTACACAGCTATAGGGAACAGTGACAGAGGTCAGTTCTGTATCATCTGGTTGTTCCAAAACCATGAGGCCAGAGCCATTTAAAGACCATAGCTTTCTACTGTTGATAAAGCATCTGGTTTGAGCCAGGCACTCTCCATATGTCTTCTCAAGATAATGCTGCCAAAGTAGCACCAGGAAGGCTTCATGGAGGAGGTGGCACGGGAGCTGGGCCTTCATGGATACAGAGGATTTAGATATTTAGAGATCTGTGGATGTTAGGAGGACATCCTGGGAGGGGCGTTGCGAGTGGTCTGAAGTGACTGAAGGAGAGCCTGTGAGAAGACAAAAGAGAAAATATACAAGAGTGAGAAATAAGGCCAGATGACAGAAGGCCCGAATGGACGGGCCACAGAGTTTGGTCTGCCCTCTGGTAATGAAAGGTGGTGGAGCACAGGAGTGACAGGGTCCGATCTGGGCTTTAGAAGAAAACCTGTCTCCATCTTAAGAGGATGGGTTAGAGAGTGTTGGGGGAGGGAGGCCTAAGCTGAGCCTGGGGGTGGGGAGCCCCATTGGGGGGACACCAAATGCTTTATGCAGACTGGCCTGACCCCAGTCTGCATTCTTTCTTTATTTTTTAAAATATTTATTTATTTGGCTGCATTGGGTCTTAGTTGCGGCACGTGGGATCTTCGTTGTGGCATGCGGGATCTTTCGTTGCAGTGCGGGCTCTTCGTTGCAGCGTGCGGGCTTCTCTAGTTGTGGCGCACGGGCTCCAGAGCGTGTGGGCTCTGTAGTTGCGGCACGTGGGCTTAGTTGCTCTGCGGCATGTGAGATCTTAGTTCCTTGACCAGGGATCGAACGTGCATCCCCTGCATTGGAAGGCAGATTCTTTAACCACTGGACCACCAGGGAAGTCCCCCCCGCCCCCATACTGTGACTGACTGCTCAGGCAGCTCTCAGATGACATTGGGCAATGGAGGGAAATCGACTGAGTACCTGTCTAGGGGATAGATTCTCTGGATCACTCTCATCAATAGTTGAGATATGCCCTCTGTGTAGTTTGTAAGTTACCCAGTCCAGGAGAGATTTTGTCCACATTCTGTCAGAGTCAGACGGATGGTGCACCAGGGGTCCCGGGGCCTGGGTCAGAAATAGAGTTACGTCTCCACCTATGGTCTTTCTGGATAGTTGGGTGGAAGGAGGCCTTGTATGAACCAAGCAGCACTTCAGCTGCTTGCTTCTGTAGAAACACGGAGCAGGAAAGGGCAGAGCCACTGAACAGCTAGCTGCTCTATGAGGGAAGTTGTGTGGGGTGAAGGAGGTGGGAGAGCATGCACTGTTTGTTCTGGGGGGCCACAGAGCTAGTCACCTGACCTTGAGACTGAGGTCCAGCTCTCCCATCTGTTGACAGCACCTCGCGGAGTTGGAGGCAGCCCAGGATGTCCGGGCAAATGATAGCAGGTTGAAGGAGCCACAGTAAAGCTGCTGCTGGAGGCTTCAGAAGAAGGGAATGCAAAAGGGAGAAGGGAGTGCTGGGGTTCTGGCTGCCACTAGGATGCTGACCTTCAGAGGACATCCTCCACAGGAGGAGCTCTGAGAAGCAGTAAGTGCTCAGAAGGCTTTGGGTCCCTAGGGGGGAAGAAACATTAGCCTTGATGAAGATGTTTGCTGGGCTCAGTTGAAGGGTCCCCTGAGGATCCCTGTCCAATTCCTCTCTCATTCATGGCTGAATCAGAGGCCCCTCTGGCCAGCAGAGCACGCTTCCCAATTCCTGAAGAGATGCTTTGTAAATAAAGATCTAGGAATAATGTGCCATCAGGCCAGCTCAGGGGGCTCTTGCCACATGCTTGGGGCACACGCTTGGGGAATTCAGCTGTCATTCAGCTCCTCCTTGCTGGGCTTCTGCAAGGCCTGGGATCCATCTGAAGGCCATCTGTGGCGTGACTGTGAAGTGACAAGATGGTGGGAATCGGTGTCATCACTTCCGAGTCACCCACAGGACAGCTGAGAACATTGCCAAGGCCTGGATCACACACGCAGGCCTTGGGCCTGATGTTCTCAAAGTGCAGACGCCCAAACCAGGCGTGCGTCTGGGGCCTTGCCTTCCTTCTCTTGTCCCGCCCCACCCTGATTTTTGTGTGCACCCTTGATTCTGGTTCTTTATCACCCTCAGACTAGAGCAGAAGTGGGCCTGGTTTTGAAAAAGCTGAGGAACTTTTCTCCATCCAGGCAAACCCTTTGTGTTGAGGAGTCCTTAAACTTATTAGACATGAAGCCTCCAGAGGAAGCAGAAATTGCTTCTGACGGCTCACAGAGATCCCTGAATGAGGAGTTTGGAAGTAAGAAATCAGTGGATGAGGGTGAGGGCACATTTTTTTGGGAGGGGGGGAAACTATTTAATTCCCTCCTAAATTAGAAATGCCTTTCTTTATACCTGTCAGATCCTTTGGGGAATGGTTATTCCAGAAAATTTCATAACTTCTTTGCTTTTGATGGTTTCTTCTGGTTTTACCTATTTCTCTACAACCCAGCAAGTACTTTGGAACATTGGATTCCTTCAAGTTCAGAGGCTATAGTTCTGTCTGTGCTCAAATATTTCTTACTCTGCAAGTAAATTTCAGTTGTACACCTTCATTCAGTCAGAGGGTCATTTTAACTGGGACATTGCTGATAGGTGGGAAGGAAACTTTAAATTTATAAAGGGTACTGAAACAAAACAAGAAGTGCATGCTGTCTTGTGTTCCCCAGACTTTTCTTTAAAAAATTCGGAAAGGGAAACCAGGGCTTCCCTTGTAGGAAGAAGGAAGGCTTCCTTAGAAGATCTGGATTTTTGAATTTCAAAGGCTTGTTTGAATGTGAAATCTAAGGTCATCCTGTATTCACAGTCTAAAAATCAGAAAGAAGTGAGTTAGATTGTCATCCCTGCAGCCACTAGGGGCATGACATTTTCTATCCCTTAGTTCTTTGGTGGTAGAAGAGAATCTTACCCATTGCTGAATAAAAGACCACTTGAGCCCTGTTGCTGAAGAACCGTGGCATGTTTCCCTGCACTGGTCTGTGGTTGGATGGTCAAGACTGACAAACATTGACAGGTGGACCCAGAATCACAGGATGTGTCTCAGGGATTTGTAGCAAGCTGTGTGTGTTTTAGGTCATCGTGCACTCGATTTTAAAACACTCCTGAATGCCCGCTCCGACGCTGGCCTAGGGACCTGAGAGCAGCAGTGTGGAGCAGTGAGAGAGCACTGACCGTTCAGGCTTAGTCTGGGTTCAAGTTGAGGGTCTATGACCTTGGGTAAGTCACTTGACCTTCCTGAGCCTATTTTCCCATCTTTAAATGAGGGTGTTCATCCCTATCATGAGGTCAGCCAATATGGCCACTGTAAAAGGACCTTATAAATCAAGGTTGCCTTAAAAATGTTGTAGACTTGGTTCCAGGTCAGAAAGAGTAACGGGAAACTGAGGGAACAACACAGAGAAGCTGAAAAGTTGCTACTCTCTGGCCCAGTGGTTCCCCTGTTAGGAGTTTATCCTAAGGAGAGAGTCACAGTGATTTAGCTACCAGTATTCTACAGCACTTGGAAAAAAAAAAAAAAAAGGAAATTACTTAAATATCCAACTGTGGGAAATGGTTCATGTATATGGTGGAAAGGAATGCGGCCACCCAAAGCTGGGTTGAGTAACTCAACTGCAGAAGAGTCAAGAGGGGAAAGGCTCACCACAGAAGGCTTTAAAAGTAGGGTATAAGAAACCAAATAGTTGTAGTCTCCCCCTACCCCATTCCCACCTACACAGGTAGAAAAAAGGCCAGAAGTAGACCCAAATGTGGATAGTGGTTGTCACTGCAAGGTTGGATATTTTTCAGTTTTTAAAAGCAAACACTATTTAATCACAAAGGAACATTTTTTCCAAGTAAATTAATGACATGGCAAGGGCAAGGGGAATGGGAAGGTGAGCCAGTGCAGGCTCTCTGCCTCCCAGCCAGGCTCTGCCCAGCCTTGTGAATGAGCAGTTGAACTTCAAAGCCAGGGCAGAGAGAGCGTCTCATTGTGTTGGAATGTGGGCGATGAGGCTCACAGGAAGTGATGACAAGCCCTTTGTTATATAAGCTCACCAAGCTGGCTCGGCAGTGCCAGCGGTGGCCCTTGGTGCCCGATCAGGACATCATCTGTCTGTGTCTGTGGTCACAGCCCTCTTATCGGAACTGCGCAGCCAGGCACCGGAAGATACAATGCACACCCTCTCTTCCTTTACTCCCACTGGCACATTGGGCTATTGCATGCAAGGAGAGAGGCCAGCATGAAGAAACTTACTGGCATTATTTACGACCAGAGAAGGTGTGGAGATTTTCCCTTGACCCTTCGGAAGACATCTATCCTGGCTGCCTCCAAAAGCCAGGGCTACCTGCCTTCACCTACTTCTGTTTCTCGGTTCCTATTGGTCTGTGCTGTGTTTACAGCTGTGGTCCTGCTGA
>NW_006783413.1:2918609-2926142 GCF_000442215.2 Lipotes vexillifer | reverse complement strand
TGCTGAAGGAGTTAGTCCGAGAAAGAGGGGATGATTCCCTCCGGCTGGGAATGTGGCTGCTCCAAAGGCAGATTGCAATTTCCCTCTCTGTTAACTTCCCTACAGCAGGCAGGCCGAACCCGGCCAGGCATAGGACAGGTGCCCACAGAAGCTGTGCAGTCTTGGAGTTTCCTGTATGGAAGGGTGTGTCCGTGCAAGCGCTGTGGCTAAAGATAGTGGAATGTTGCACCCAGTTGCACTTGCCCTTGCACCAGAGATTCTGAGCTACTTTGTATTGAGAACCTATTGTATGCTGTACTCTGCTGGGTGCTTTAGGTACAACACTAAACTGTAATCCTCCCAGGAACTCTGCAAGGAGGTTATTGTCCATTTCTTGTATAAGAAAACAGATTCAGGGCAGGGGACATGGCCAAGGCCTGTCAAATTTCCGTGCTTTTATTGACATTCCTGTCTTACTGGATACCAGGGACTCAGCATGTACTCATTTTTTATTTACCCTCGCAGCTCCTGGCTCAGAACTTGGAACACTCTAACCACTCTGGATGAATTGAACCTTGAGACTCCATGCTGGGTGGCTTTGGACAAGTCCCTTCTCCTCTGTGGGCCACAGTGTCTCCGTTTGTAATGGCCAGGTGTCCTTCTCTGTCAGCAGGCCCCATCTTTTCCAAAGACTTCCCAGGACAGCCATCCCCAGACCACAGGTTCCTGTGGAATGCAGTTGGTCTTATAAGAGGTCTTTTACTATTGGGCTGAGGCCCGAACATCAGATGACTGTTGTCCCCAATTAACGAGACACAAGAAATAAAGTTACGCAGCTTTATAATGAAACCACATTTCTCACTGCCATTTCAATTCACCCAGTGTTTAAGGCACGCGTTCTGCCCTTGGCAGGCTCACGTGTTTCATTCCTTGGTGTGATCACCCACCTTTCACCTGAATTGGTTTGAAAAACCTTGGGTAGTTTCCAGAAATTAAATCCACTCTAGAGGACGGAAGATTTACCACCCCAAGATGTTTAAAGAAGTGTGTGGCCACCTCTGGGGGCCCTACTGAGAGAGGAGCGCAGAGGGGCTTTGGGAACAAGGTTGTTCCTCCCAGGGGGGCCCCTTGTTCTTGTTTGCATGTGTCAGTTCCCACGCCTCAGCAAACTTTCTGTAAAGGGCAAGGTGGTAAGTATTTTCAGCTTTGGGGACAACATGCAGCCCCTCAATTCTTCCCCTGTTGTTAGAAAGCAGCCATAGACAATATGTAAATCAGTGGGCATGGCTGTGTTCCAATAAAACTTTATTTACAAAAATAAAACTTCGCAGACGTCTAGTCTAAAATGTTAGGCACATCTCTTCATAATCACAACCCATGTTGACTTGTTCCCTCCATGTTTTGTACATACTTGTTTTGACCTCCTGATTGTATGGAAGTTCCCCCTACCCCGACCCCAGCTCCCACCCCTCCCCAGACCTGTGGGTTTTTTGCAAGCTGTCTCTGACCTAGACATGCTATAAGAGCTTTCATCAATACTTAGTTGCACAGAAGTAGCCCACATTATCATGTCAAAAAGTATGTCTTTTAAAAATGCACCATTTTTTCCTACAACTGTGTTGTCCTGTGTAGTGTCTCTTGTTGTACAGTCTGGCTCATTATAAAGATGTAGGAAGTTGATATGTTATCAAATTGCTTACTGTTACAGATTTTTTAGATGCTGTCAGAAGAAAAGCCCCATCCCTGACGTCCCATAGTGCTTGAGTCTTGACTCTTCTGGCCGGTCCTTCATCTTCTGTCTTTCAAAAGTGACTCCAGTCATGTCATTACTTAAACACTCTCCACAGCTTCTATCATGTCTAGACTCATAGTGTGACATCAAAGCTGACCCTCAGGATTTTACCTCCATGCCCTTGTATCTTTCCCTGTAATGTGTCTTTATGCTCTTCATCCTTCCCAGTGGGAGCACCTCACACAGGGCCGGACCTGGAGTGGGCCCAGGAATGCTTGTCAAATGAGTGGCCTCAGTGAGGTTGATTGAGGGCCCAATGTGCTCTGAAACTCCTGGAGTCCCCAAACCTCCAGTGACTCCAGCACAGGGAAACACCCAAACCCCAGTGCCCAGCAGGGCAGCCAGCACACTCTAAATCATGACACCTAGCGGGCCTCCAACAGGCAGAGTGGCTTTTGTGCCCACCTTTGTGGTGTGGTAGTGAGACTTACAGGAGGGTAGGGAGGTGGGCATCTGCGACGGGCAGCTTCCCCTCCACAGGGGCAGGTGGGAGTGATGATAATAACAGTTACCAAGCTCTGAGCACCTGCTGTATGCAGAGCTCTAAGCCAGGGACCTGTATGTGATCTGCACAGGCTTCAGGGCGGTGGCACTTAGGGATCCTTTAGCTCCTTCAGCATTGTGCCCAGCACCTAGTAGGTGCTCAAAAAATTTATTTTGAATGAATAAATGAATTAGGCTAGAAGGAGGTTTATCTGGAAAGATTTGTTGTGGCCAGATGGAAGGACCACAAATGCCTTACTGAGGAGTTAATTGAACCTTTGCTCTGTAGGCAGTGGGGACTTAAGGACAGGTTGTGCAGGGAGGGGCATCTGTGCAACATGTGTCACGCTTACCCCATTATTTGCCCTTTCCGGTGTGACTGAGATGCCAGATAATGAGGTGTTGGGCTGCACAAAGCACTTCCTTGTGCCGGAGAGAGGCAGGGCCGGCCTTGAAGCCAGTTGGCCACTGGCCTCCTCCCTGTAATTCATGTGCAGCGGCAGGTGGGAATGAGCTGCCAGACAGAGCCAGGGCTTGCCTGCCTCTCCAGGTCGCCGCCTCGGCTTGCTTGCTTGCTGGCTCCATCACAGGGGCCGTGGCCCTGATGCGAAGCCTGCCCCTCTGAGCTTTCCCTGCTGCTAGCATGTTCTGGGAGGATTAAAGGCAGCTGGCCGGCTCTTCCCAGGACTTGCTGACTCAGTTGTTGGTTCCTATGGCAGGGGAGGGGAGAGTACCATTACCTCTTGATTTCTCTCCCCATGTCAACCCCCACCACTCCAGCTCTGCATTCCCAGGCTGGGTCACCTTGGGCTTCTCCCATCTAAAGGCAGCTGGTCCCACAGCTAAGTGCTTTTGCCCTCTTGTCCCCCAGAGACCACTTTTCCAGGGAAGATGCAACTCATTGTTTTTAGGTTGGGAAATGCACAGTGAAGATGTTAAGTCCCCAGAATCTAAGTATGTGGAACCGTTACTTTGTTCATAGGGGGCTGTTTTAGTGGTTCAGGTCCCTACAAGTGTACTGGGTAAGCCCCCTGGTGTGGGCATGGTGAAGAATGCAGAACAGGGCATTGTGGAATAGGTGGAGAGAAGCTGGGGGGCAGGGCAGCAGGCACAAGGCGTTCGTTCCACCACACAGCAAAATGATCAGGGTCGCAGGGGCATCTGATTGATTGAATCTGGGCGGGGATCTGGGCAGGTTCCTTGGAGAACGTTTCAGTCTGGCCCCAAAAAGTGGCTGTAGGAAGAATGAGAAGTGCTCTAGGCAGAGGGCACAGCTCGGCCAAAATCGTGGAAGTCAGCAAGTACGGCTGGGGTCTGGTGGGAAAGTCATGGGGCCGGAGCAGGCGGGGCTGTGGGTGACCTGGCAGATGGAGGCCTTCGAGTGGCTCTGAGGGCCTGGCTAGACAGTTAGCCATGCGGTTCTGTAATGTAGTAATGGGTCTGAAGGGCCCCTGGCTGAGCCTCTGTCACCCAGGGACCCAGTGAAAACCCAGGGCCTGGCCCATGGTGAGAGTTAAGAGGAATGGGACATCTAGGCTGGGCTGGGTTGCTCCAGGAAAGCCCATGCTTGGCCAGGCTGGAAATGAGCCCCTGCTGTTCTGGCTGTGACATCTGCTTCCTTGGGCTGGCCTTGGAAGAGCCTGTCACAGTGACTTCTGAGGGAAGCCAGCAGATGGGCAAGATGTAAATGCCCCTCCTGTGGAGCAGGGGAGCAGTGACCCTCACACGGGCACTTAGTTTGCCCTGAGCCCTCACATTGGTATTGTCTCAGCTGCCACAGGGGGCAGGGAGAGCGGGAATTTCCAGTTCCCATTTTAGGGATGGGGAAGTGAATTGCTTGAAGTCCCCACAAAGTCAGGGAGCCCCCGAGCAGGGCTGGGGTATTAGTCACCACACAGCACAGTCCTCCGTAATTAAAGGGCATGGGCACAGTTAGGAGGTGAAGTTTGCAGTTAAATGACAGTTGAAGATGGTGGGAGATTTCTGGCTTCACTAATATATGTTAAGCTCCTCCTGTGTGCCAGGTGCTGTGCTAAGCTCTTCTTG
Organism: Lipotes vexillifer; assembly: GCF_000442215.2. Lineage (NCBI taxonomy): Eukaryota > Metazoa > Chordata > Mammalia > Artiodactyla > Lipotidae > Lipotes > Lipotes vexillifer. The sequence goes on along the minus strand of NW_006783413.1, from coordinate 2,921,842 downwards.
GCGTCATTCTTGCGACAACCCTTGTCAGTAGGTACTTTTCTTATTCCCAGTGAGTAGAGACTGAGGCACAGTTTGAGTAACTTATGTAACAACCCAGCACAGGACAGACATGGCATTTGAGCCCAGGCAGTCCCACCCCAGGGTCTGTTCTAGCCCAACGCCCTGGGGCCTCTGTGAGGCCAGACGTGGGCACGATCCCCTCATCAGCCTCGGCAGACTCCTATCATGCTTTATAATTAGAACAGACTGCAGCTCCTGCTAATGACTTCCTCATGAGATGCATACTCAGAAGCTCGGGAGAATATTGAAGAACGAGAAAGGAAATAGGTAGAGAATGAGGTTTCCACTAAGGCCCAAAGCACTATTTATAAAAAGTACGTGTGTGGGCTTCCCTGGTGGCGCAGTGGTTGAGAGTCTGCCTGCTGATGCAGGGGACACGGGTTCGTGCCCCGGTCTGGGAAGATCCCACATGCCGTGGAGTGGCTGGGCCCGTGAGCCATGGCCACTGAGCCTGCGCGTCCGGAGCACAGGCCACAACAGTGAGAGGCCCGCCTACCGCAAAAAAAAAAAAAAGTATGTGTGCAAGCCAACTTCGACCAGCTACGTTTTGGCAGTCGGCTGACTCCTGCCATAACTCTGTCTCCTCTGCTGTCCTTGATGCATTTGGTACTGGCCACACCTACCACCCCGTTGTCCTTGATGCATTCGGTACTGGCCACACCTACCACCCCGTTATGGAGGACAGCTGACATCATGTCCCTCCAGTAAGAGCACAACTCTGATCTGGTCACTTGGCTTCTCAGAACCTCCAGTGGCTTCCCATTGCCTTTTGGAATAATGTGGAGTTGCTTTAACCTGGCATTCAAGGCCTCCTACAAGGTGGTCCCCATCTCCTTTTCCTGATATGCCAGAGAACATCCTTCCCTAAACTCACTGAATTTTTACCCCTATGCACTTTGCCAATGGCCATTTCCTGAGGCTGGCATGTCCGTCTTCCCTCCCAGCACTCCATCCTGTCTGGCAAATGCAGGTTCAGCTCAGATCTTGCCTCTTGACAGAAGGCTGACACAGCCTCTCTATTCTGCACCCCCCCACATCTGTGGATCGTGCTTCTGCGCCTTGCTTGTGATGATCTGACCCGCCTCACAGGTAGTTTTGCGGTTCTGTGACTGTGCCCCTCCCCTGCACAGAGCTCCTTGCTGGGTGATGGATTCACCTGTATGTGTGCATGGTGATGGGAAAGACAGCTCAAATAGAGCCTTTTGGGGCAAAGGTAAAATGAAGGATCCTGATTAGTGAAAAGGCCTTTCTGGGTATCAGGCACGAAGGGCTTATTTACGATTGTGTAGAAAACAAAGGACCTGGTGGTGACTGTACTTAAACCCTTCGTCCCTGGCTGGAAGAAACTGAGCTGTGACTTTTTAGTGTGGAGAAGAGAGGATCTGAGTGAGGATAAATGTCCTAAGCTCTCATCTCTTCCAGTCTCTGCAAGTGCCAGGTCCTCTAGAAGTTAACTTCCCTCTAAACACCTGTGGGGCAGGTATCTTCTAAATCAACCCTGTTACCTTTCCCTGAGACAGCTGTATTTCCCCCCGACCCCTGCACACTCCATCACCCCTCCTCTTGCTGACTACATGTTACGCCTCTGCTTCAGAAGGTGTGTAAACACGTTCTCTGTTTACAGTAAAGCCCCAAAACAGAGCCCTCAGTCCACCCCCAAACTTCATTTCTATGTGTCTTCATTACACACCCATACAACCCCTTCAGCATTGTAGCCTGGTCACTTTACTCTCTCTTCCCTCACTTGCACACCCCGCCTCCAGATGCCTTACTGCTGATCCGCCCGCCTCACGTGTAGTCACTCCCGCCTCAGCCCACAGGAGATGCGCCACCTTCTCCAGGAGGTCACCCGACCCCCACCAGCATTGCCTGCCTGCCAGCGCTCTCTCGTGACCATATCTCATCTCCTTTAGCAGAGTGGCCGGAGCCTGCGGGTGGTCCCCTCTCTGCATCCCCCCCTCCCCTCCACCTCCACTGCATAGGCGCTAATGCGTGTCTGAGGGGGCCACCCTTCTGCAGCCCGGCTTCAGTGATATGGTTTGCCAACCATTGTGTGGCTTCACACGTGGTCTCATTCCCACCTGAGACAGCCCTCAGGTCACCATGGTCTCTGTTTTCCCCGCAGGGTGGCTGGGCCTTGCCCAGGGGTCAGACACATTGCCAGCCAGTGGCCCAGGTGGGACCACAACCCTTCCTGGCTCTCTCTGCCTCTCTGAATCTAGAAGTTTAGCCACTGTTTGCGTTTCTCTGAGGGAACTGAGCCTCCGGGGAGAGAACTGTGGGGGCAGTTTGTGAATTTCTGAGGACAGATGATAAGTCTTGTCCTCTGGGAACGATCACTCTGCAAGGCTTAGGCCGCTATCCACACTCCCGTGTGTGGTGCAGCTTTAGAACACAGCCTCAGAATCCGAATGAGCCATTCTGGCTCAAAATACGACTGTGGCCCAGAGATTTGTGGAGAGCAGGGCAGGGCTGCCAGATCTTCTGTCAAGAACCGTCTGGTGGGATTCCTCCTTCTCTCCCCTCTCCCTTCAGCCCTGAGCTACCCTGGGGAGGGCTTGGCCTTTTGGAACTAAGTCGCCGGGCATGGCCCCCACCAGGGCGGGTGGTCGATGGCGGGCCCTGGGCCAGGGGTGTCTTGGACTTGAGAGGTGCCTGAGTTTCCCTGAGGTGTTTCTTACATCAGAGCTGTTTCTGGACAACTGCGGGTTGTGCGGTCAAGTTAAAGAGGTTGTTCAGAAAAGCAGACTGGCACCTACAGGAAGTAGCATTACAAGGGGACCTTGTGGCTTTGTGACCTCTGCTCTGTAGGTGGGGGAGGGGCAGGGGGTTGTAAAATCCGAGGGGTTGAGCCAAGAATCATGGAATCCATTCATCCACACGCCCCTTGGCCACAAAAATAGGATGGAGTCCTTGGCCCTGGGGCCAAGACCCCCTTTCTTTGGATCTTGCAGCCTTGATATCTGCAGTAGCACAAACAGGCTGATGACAGAGTAATTCCAGAACCGTAATAAAGTCTTGCACTTGGTTTTCTCTTGGGCTTATTTAAAGTGCACTTTTTTTTTTTTGTAAAAAAAACAGTTTAGGGGCTTCCCTGGTGGCGCAGTGGTTGAGAGTCCGCCTGCCGATGCAGGGAACACGGGTTCATGCCCCGGTCCGGGAAGATCCCACAT
>NW_006783413.1:2915918-2918243 GCF_000442215.2 Lipotes vexillifer | reverse complement strand
CCCCGGCCTGGGGCACGAACCTGTGTCCCCTGCATCGGCAGGCGGACTCTCAACCACTGAGCCGCCAGGGAAGCCCTAAAATTCATTTTTTTACTTACTGAGCACCTTATTATGTGCCCGCCTCTGCCCTAGACACAGATACCAGAAAGATGAGTAGGCATAGACCCTGCCCTAGAACCCCAGTTTAGGAGGTCTTAATAATCATGACAGGATGACTTCACGGGTGTTTTGGAAGAGCAAGTGACATTCTGCCATGGAAGGGTTTATAAACTGTAAAGTACAGTGCACATGGAAAGAGTATTGGTTACTGGGGCTCCTGGGTCCATCGCTTTTACAATAGAACAAGGCCACTCTTGAGTCTGGAGGTCCCTTCAAGCCTGGTGCCTGTGCACCCACCCTGTTCTGCGGCATCCAAGCCCTAGTGTGCATGGAATGCATGGGGCTGGGCACACATATAAGGGGGCTGCAGAAGTGGAGAGGGTGGGACCTGGATGGCCAAATCCAGACTGTAGAGTAAGGGAGCGGGGAAGTTCTGGGAGCCATTTTTAGTTCTCTAAATGTGGTTTGACCTGATTTTTAAAAACTTTTATACAACTCATCAGGAGTTAGTGAAACTGCCTTTAGTCAGTGAGAAGAGAGCCAGATTTTTAAAAAATCTTGTTAGAGTGTCACAGGATGTGAAATATCACTTCTTAGCCCTCACAGCTATTTGTGAGTCTGTGTCTATCCCCCTGACTGGCCTGGGAACTCCTGTAGGACTGCAGTAGTGTCTCGCTCTGCTCGTGTCCCAGAGCCCAGCGTGAGACCTGCCCCAGAGTCAGCCCAGGGAAGCTGAGTGGAGGTGCAGACAGAACTATGGGGCTCAGAGGAGGGAGAACTCACTTCTTGCTGGGGTGGGGGGATCACAGAGGAAGGTACATGCAGGCTGAACCACGATGATGGTAATACAGTGGAGCCCCTACTGCTGCCAGGCACAGAGGTGGGCTCTGTTATTATCCTTACTTTATAGATGAAGAAACTGAGGCTCAGAGAGGTTGAACAAGCTTCCCAAAGTGACACAGCCAGGATTTGAACTCAGCTTTAACTCCAGAGCTCATGTTCTCAAGCACTGTGCCTGCAGCCTAGGCAGAATTTGAACATGCAGTTACCAGAGAAGGGAGCATCCTTGGAGGGCAGAGTGTGGGCAGAGAGCCATGGCAGGGGAAGCTGGGGGCTGGTGACTCCTGTGGTTGAGTGTTGGGTGGAGGGACAGTGAGGGGCTGACGTTGGAAACAAGCAGACAGCCCTCTCCACCACGCAGGTGGGAACAGGAAGTTCCTGAGTGACATGGGGTCTCCTAGCAGGCATTCCTTCACGCAGGCTGGCAGACAAGAGCCCTGTGAACTGGCTCTTTCTCCAGTTCTGCAGGCCCTCGGCACCTTGTGTGAGCCCATTCTTATGTGTCGTAGAAGCTGGCAGGACCCTTCTCCACGAAAAGAGAGGGCTCTCTGAGGGGTGGTATGTGGAATTGGTTTTGCCCCAGCCCCCTGTGTGTGACCCCCACACCAGCCCCTTACTCTCTCTTGGTCTGTTTCATCACCTCTGAAGGGAAGAGTTGCCTTGGTAGAGTCACTTTCAAGTCCTTTGAGCATAACATTAAGAGCCAAAATCTGGGATAGAGCAGCTGAGTTTGAATCCTGACTCTAACTCACTGCCTTGGTGACCTTGGACACATTACCCAGCCACCTGGTGCCTCAGTTTTTTCATCTGCAGAATGGGGACAACATAAGAATCTACTCCATAGGAGTTGTTGGGATCATCAAAAGAACTGCCCATAGCCCCTGGTCACTGGTCTCAGTATTTAATGTATTATGATCGTGCTTGTCCCATCCTTGCTCTCTCTAGCCCCTGACTGACCCCATGACTCAGTGGAAGGGGAGGGTCTGGGGCTCAGAGGCTCTCTGGCCACCCGCAGAGCTCCTGCAAGGCCAGGGATGCCTCGGTTTGCCCCATCTGCTGAGCGCGTTTGCACTATAGAAGTTGAGATCATTGCTGCCAGTGGCCGCCCAACCTCAGCCAAGCTCTTGCAACATTCCCCAGGGTTCTTGGGGTTCCTTGTGCCCCAGTCCTGTGTGGGCAGAGCTCCAAGCAGGTGGCATATTTTGGCAGGTCCTCAGTGGTGTCATTGGTAAAGAGTTTCCTGTGACTGTGCTAGTTAGGACTGTAAAACTACAGTTTTTACAGTCCCCTTTTGTTCTTCCCAGGTGCTAATAAACTGTTTAAAATTTGGTCAAAATGCTGCTTCTCAAAAAAAAAAAAAAAAACGGGGCTTCCCTGGTGGCGCAG
>NW_006783413.1:2902750-2915777 GCF_000442215.2 Lipotes vexillifer | reverse complement strand
CGGGGCTTCCCTGGTGGCGCAGTGGTTGAGAGTCCGCCTGCTGATGCAGGGGACACGGGTTCGTGCCCCGGTCCGGGATGATCCCATATGCCGCGGAGCGGCTGTGCCTGTGAGCCATGGCCGCTGAGCCCGCGCGTCCGGAGCCTGTTGTTCCGCAACGAGAGAGGCCACAACAATGAGAGGCCCGCATACCGCAAAAAAAAAAAAAAAACGGAGTTGTTTTGGGAATTCTGTTCCCCTCTTTACTTTCAGGTCATTGAGGTTGGTCTGGGTAGAGGGCCTGGTCCCATGCATTAGAGTGTGTCGGGTGAATGTGTTTGGTATTTATTTCTGCAGGGTCCTATCTTCCTGGAACAGCGGGACATGAGCTAAAAAGCACCTGCATCCCAGGCTCCGGGATGGGAGCATGAGCCCATCTGTGTCTGCTGTGGTGTAAAGGAGAGCTCATGGGCTGGGATTCCTTGCCTCTTGACTCACTGTATGACCTTGAGTGAGTCACTTCCCCTGGGCTGGGTTTGTGAAGTCCTGTGGATTATTGTGAGATAATAGTGGGATTACAGGTGCCTCTCTTCTGCTAGAGATCAGTGATTCTCAGTCTTGACTGCATGGTACCATTACCTGGGGGAGCTTTTAGAAAATGCTGATCCCAGGCCCCACCTTAGACCATTTAAATGTTATTTAAATTTAAATGTTATTTGGAGGCCTGAGTTTAGGCATTAGTGCTTTGTGAAAACTCCCCAGGGGTTCTAATGTACAGTCTTTTGCAAACCGAAGGACTAGCCCAGAGGTGGGCACACTGCAGTCCTTGGGCAAAATCCAGCTGCTGCCTTTTCTTTTTAAATAAAGTTTTATTGGCACACAGCCATGCACATTCATTTAGTGCAAGTGAGAGAAGGCGGTGTACTTTTATAAGGTTGGACCAACCCCTGCCTCCCTTACCCTCAGTCCCATGCTTTGGGATACCATAAAAATTCCAGGAGGAGCATAGAGATTCCAGTGGCAGAGGATCTTAGTCTAGGTCCTTCTGCTGGCTCAACCAGGTTCTGCCTGGAGATCCCTGTGGCAGGGAGTTCACTGCCTCCTAAAATAATCCTGTTCTATTTTGAACAGCTGTGTCTGATCAAACAGTCTTCCTAAAATTGAGTTGAAATCCTTTCCATCACCTCCACCTACTGGTCCTCATTCGGTCCTCTCTGACCCCACAGAACACGTCTGCATCCGGTTCCAGGGATTAACTGCCCGTCCTGCACTGTGCACACATGCCCCTGAATCTTATCTAGAACATACACACTTCTTGGTCTCTTTAATTATACTCATGAGACTTGAAGTCCAGGCTCTTTATCATCCTGGTGGCAGCTCTTAATTAAAGTGCAGGGCCCAGAGCTGGACGTGATTCTCCAGTGACCCTAGGATTTGTGCAGATTGGAGGGAGACAGTCCCTCCCTGGTGGTGGAAGTCATAAGGTCACACCACTGTCAATGCAGCCAGTGGGCAGGTTGGCTTTTGAGAAGCTGTTAGACCACGTGAGCACAGCATCCCTTTAATAAAGGTCTCAGGCACCTGAGACCCCTGGGTTATTGCATATCTATGGCAAGTTATGGCATTATTTCTCCTTCCTGCCCACAGTTGGCCTTGTGGAGTGTCAGTGGGCTTCCCAAAGGGCTCTGTCCCTTCCTGGCTTGCCCCCGGGGATGAGAGGTACTCACCCGGTCCCCTCACCTGGCAGATGGGAAGTGTGGTCGTGAGAGAGCTTCGTGGGCCCTGGGTTTATGACATCGCTGGGCCAGGAAGGAGGTTAATATTTTTAATGACAAAGGGTGAGACCCGTTATTACCCCAGCTCATTGATCAATGGCAGAACCCGTTTTACCTGTTAGGTGCCCTGGTGTGGGGAGTTCATGAATGGGAATCCAATTTTCTCTTTAAAACTCAAGCCACCTCTCCCCTTCTTAAATCCGGGAGGCAGTTCTGGGGAGGGTGTCGATATTTTATAGAAAATTTTTTCTTGGGTGGAAAAGGCTGTGGGAAGCCTTTGAGGGCACCCCCTGCCTTACTCACCTGGCCAGGGGTGCAGGGAAAGTAGCAGCAGCTATACAGCCTGCCCAAGCCAGTCCCTAAGCCCACGACACTGGGCCACAACAGCTTCATTTAGGGGACCCAGAATGGATGGAGAGCTCCGGGCCATCTGTTTAAACCTGTTACCCACAGATCGGAGGATGGGCATGACAGAGGGGAGAGGGGAAATGTGGCTGGACCACTCAGATGGACCAAGTTGGAGTCCTTTCCAATTGGCTGGTCAGCTGGGGCGATGGTTTAAATGTCCCCAGGGAATACATTCTTCTGGGGTCTGTGGCCCCCTCCCCAGTTAGGTGGCCCCGTCACCTGTGTTATCCCCATCTAAGAAATGGGCATGATGGAGCACCCATAAAGACGAAAAGGTACTCCCTTTTATCTTAGGAGAACACTGCTTTGAGTTATTCCTGGAAACCCCCTCCCCCGTCCAGGCACCATCATCACCACCTCTGGGCTGTGAGGCTCTGTAGGATTTCAAGCTGGCCACCCTGACCCCGGGGCCATCTCCTCTACAAGGGAACATCTTCAGTCCCTCCGGTCCTCATTGCATATGTGGATACTTGGTTTTTTCCAACCTGCTTGGCTTTACCCTAACAAGGTGAAAAATGAACCAGTTCTCCCACAAAATCCCCTCCCACTTTACAATGAGAAAAATGAGACTTACAGTCAACTTTGAGAATCACAGTAACTTACTGCAGGTTGGGCACTGTCCAGGTATTAACTCTCGTTAATGAAGCAGCGGGCCAGGATTCAGCTTCACCTTCTGGCTCTCATTCCCCTCCTGTGCTGAGTGATGCTTCTGTGTGCAGAGGTTTGGAAATGTGGGGAGGGGGCCCCAGGGTCTCTCCACTGCCTCATGGCTGCTGTGAACACCTTCAGAACATTCCCTCTAAGGTAAGGACGTGCCTGTGCTACTTCTGGAGGCATGTTGGGGGGAGTAGGAGGAGGTGGGATCCCGGGCAGAAAGGAGAAGGCAGTAGGGGACGGAGGGAGGTAATTGCTGGAAGCCGAGCACACGGCACGGCAGCTGCAGGCGGAAGCGACTGCTTCCCCAGGTATGGCCCTGGCAGGTTGCAGGTGTTTTTCAGTCACAGGGTGGCTGAGGAAGAGGAAGGGAGACTTCCAGCACCCAGCTGACTGAGGGAGTGTCAGGGGTGGCCCTTGCCCAGGTTGGCACATCTGAGCCAAATTGGCAGAGCTTCTTAGACCTCCCTTCAGAGATTTCCTCCTGCTGTCAGGAAGGAATCCAGGATTTTAGACACTCATGCAGCAGGCTGTGGGGTGGCACAGAAGAGCCAAAAGTTGGGAGGGAGGCCGGCCCGAGTTGAAACCTGCACTACCTTGTGTGCTCTGAGGCCTTGGGGAAGCTACGAAACCTCTCTGGGCTTCGATTTTCTTATCTGAAAACAATGTAATTAGGAGGATGAAATAAGACAGTGTAAAAATCGCAGTCTTGCCTGACACGTAGTAGGCGTTCCCTCCATCGTCAGCATCACCTCTCAGCCTCTTGCCAGTTCTAATCCTCTAGCACGCTTAGGCTCTGGGAGGGTCTGGTTTAAGGTTCTCAGGTCCTGGCCCCAGAGGACCCTAGTCTCCAGGAGTTAGTCCCTGGGAGTCAAGCAGGGCCTCACTTCCTGGCAGAGAAGTGTGTGAAAAGAGGAAGCTGATGATGGGTTGGGGATGTCTCCTGATGGTATGTTGTCAGCGAGGGGCCAGGCCTCCACGATTGCTTGATTAACACAGCAGCAGTGGATCAAAGTTTGCTCTTTTGAAATTAATAAGTCTGGGACTCGTTCAAGATACCTTTGCCTCCCTTTAAGGACAGAACATTTCCGGTGGCAGGTGATTTATGACCTTGTTTGGAAGGAGATTTTACAATGTGCTCCAATAATTAGGGCCACTTCATGCTTGATTCATGAGGCTACTGTCAGGCGCTGTGTTGGCATTTCATGGAGACCAGTCCTTGGTGGTCTAGAATGTGCTCTTGGAGTGAGCGGCAGGAGAAGCCAGTCCCCTTAAGTAGTGGATGTACACCACACCATTGAAACCCAAAGGAAGGCTTGATTTTTAAAATAATGTTGGAAGGACTGAAATGCCCATGTGGTCCAGTGCTTCCCCCCAAAGCATAGTGATCTCCAGTGGAATAAGAAAAATGAAAACTTGAGGAGTTTTTTTGTGACACTAAATTCATTCACTTTAAAGGACTTCACTTTATTCTCAATTTCCTTTTAACTGTTTGTGGTTATTGTTCTTTCCTTTCGAAAATGTCGGTGAGGACACATGGTAGTTAGGTTTCTTGTAGTATTCCTGTGTCTTTTCCCCTCCTCTTTTTTGTAACTACAGTTGTCCCTGAAATCCAGAATTCTGGCCCTGAATGGGACCCACTTTACTCTTCCCATTTTACAGATGGGGAAACTGAGGTCCTGACAGGGAGTGTGACTTAGCTAATGGTGCCCAGCTGGAGAGAGGAAGGGATTAGAGTTGGGCCTTAAGCTCCCCATGGAAACTTCTGGATGTGGAGGACCATCAGGATCAGCTACAAAATGTGTGGGGCCCACCTAGTGCAAAACAAGAATTCACAGGCCCCTTGTTCAAAAAGTACTACTAATTTCAAGGTGGTGACAGCAGAGCATTAAGCCAAGTGCAGAGCCCTGTGTGACTGCACAGGCCACATGCCCGTGAAGCTGGGCCTGGGCATCATAAATGTCACACTCCCTGAAGTACTGGCATTTAAAAATACAGGCCTATAGTACTTAGCTCAAGAAATGAAATGCACTGGACTGTGCCTTTGAAACTCCCTGAAATCCCCACTTAGAGCATTTCCTCTGTTCTCCACACAGCCCTTTGTGAGGAAGCCTGAGGTTAGAGAAAGAAGCCAGTGGGAGGAATTATAGAGATGAGGCCCCTTCTAAACCTGGAGGAAGGAGGCAGGACAGGTGGTGGTTATCAGGGCTTTTTCTGCCATCTCACCTGCTAGTGTTTGCTCTGGTGGCGCCATATCTCCAGGGAGGGGTGTTGTGCATCACTGAGGACCAGTGGGTCTGGGGCCACCTGTCACAGGAGCCTGGGCCAGGCAGATAACTGAGTTGATGCAGAAGGCCAAGGTTCACGGCCATGGCTGTCAGTCAGTGCCCTGGCTGGACTTTGCTCATTGGATTTTTTTGTTTAGGGCAGACCACAGCCCTTCTCTCTTTGCCTGTTGGCTGTGGTAGAGGGCATACATCTGACCTTACAGCATATCTGGAAAAAACAAATCAAGGTCCGTGGCCTCCTGGAGCATGTGTGCCTTTGTGGACATGCATGTACCTGCATGTCTAGGTGCAGGTGCATGTGCTAGGCGAGTATGTATATATTTACTTATTTTATTTACTAAGCAGTTAACTGATGCCTACGTTCTGCTGTGTGCACAATTCTAAGCATTTGACAAATATTTAAGACACTTAATTCTTAACAGCAAACTAATAAGCTACATCTTAGTATTATTCCCACTTTATAAATAAGGATACTCAGGATGGAGAGTAAGTCATGTGGCTTGCCTAAGGTCATGCAGCCCATTGGTGGCCCAGCCAGGAAGTGGGCAGGTGGCTTCAGTGAAAATGTGCCCTAAGCACGAGGGGCCCCTTATTGGCGTGGAGCAGGCTTCCCCCTGGAGAGAAATGGCCCAACAGACCCTCCGTTGATTCATTAGCTCATTGACTCATTCAGCATTTACTTGGACCCCTTTATGCCAGGCTGGGAGTAAGCGTGGGGGTGTGGATGGGCAGAGCCAATCGGACCACCCTGTGTTGAAAGCTTCGGGCACTGTGGCATCACCCTGGGGTTCTCAGGGCAAAAGCTGCAAGTCTGGAATCACTCACATGTTTACAAATCTGGCACCTCTGGGTGGGACGTCCAGGAGCAGAGGGGGTATGGAAAAATGTGTCCATGAGCCTGGAAAGCTCAGTGGTCCTGAGTCCACCAGTCCATCCCCCCAGGCTCTGGAGGGCTTGATCAGAGAGGAGCCTCGTGGAGTGGCGGGTGATGAGAGGGAGGGAGCTAGTGTGCACACCCACATTGCCTTGTTTTACTAAATTTCCTTCCAGTCCTTTTTCTATGCACTTAAATGTACTTCTTTCTCTCTCTCTCTCTTTTTTTTTTGTTGGTTTTATATTTTAGAAAAATTGAATCCTCCTATTAGTTCTGTTTTGAAACTGGATTTTTTTGTCAATTGCTGAAGTGCCAAGAATAAGGTTTTTTTTTAGTCAATAAAGATTCTGTAACCTCTTTTGCTGGCTGCATAGGGGTTATCTTCAGGCAGCTCACCCCATCCTGGAACGGGTCCGAATCCCGGCTGCCGGGTCAGAATTTTCTCCCTTCTGCACTTTTAGCCGTGGCCTGAGCCATACATATCTGCACAAAGGAGAGTCATTTTTAGACTATATCAGGAAAGGTGTCACTATAGGCCGGTGACTACTCTGACTGTGGAGTCAGGAGCCAGCATGGGCTGCCAGCATCCTCGGCTGCAGGGTGGGTGATGTGTGGGTACCACAGTGCTCTGGTGCTCCATTAGCCAGTCACGGGGGGCTGCAGCCCATCTGCACGCAGGCTCACCATGGTGAGGGTCTGTGCCCCTCAAGGCCTACCCAGGTGCTCACATGCTGCACCAGCTCACCCGCTGGACAGGAGCTTGGGCTCTCTCTGAAGCTGCGAGGCAACATTGCAGGCCTCTGTAGGGACTAGTGGCCCATCAGGGTCCCCATTTGGTTTTGTCCAGGTGCTTGTTCAGGGAGCTGCCCACTTGTTCTCTGGAACAGTGGCCTCAGCCCAGGAGAAAATGGCCCAGGGCTTCGTGTGGGGACTCTGCCTGCACTAGGGAGGGTGGCTTCCGGGGTCGACCTGATTCCATGATTCTGTACAGTCCCCACTGCCTTTGCAAAGCTATCATCTGCTCAGAACCCGGGGAGGGAGATGGAACGGGGAGATCCTTCTTCCCTTGGCGCAGATGAGGAAACTGAAACTCAGAGGAGAGCAGCAACGTGGGCAGGCTAGGTGCCAAGTAGGACAGGAGCTGGGCAATCTGATTGGCCCTCCTATTGCTTCAGCTGGAGTAAACTCACCAGGTGTGAGGTTCTTCCCAGACCCAGGCAGCGATGCTGTCAGCCTCCACCAAGTCCTTCCTGCTCACCAGTCCAGCCTTCTCCAGCTGGCTTGTACCTACATCTATCCCCAAGCTTCGTGCAGGTCCTGGGATGGGGCAGCCAGCCTTCCCACACTTGTGAGGCAGCCCAAAAGCCGGGGCCCAAGAGCAGCCTCCAGTAGTCACTCCTGGGAGTTAGTTGGTATCTGGCTCCACTGCCCCCTCGCCCTTGGTAAAATGACTCTGAGCAGTGGGTTGTGTGGACAGTTTCCCAGAGTTTCCCTTTTCGGTGGAGTTTTGGTTTGTCCACCTTGGTAGCTGGCTTGATTACCCAGCCAGCTTTCCTGCTACCTTCCCCTCCCTGGCCCATTTCCCCATCTCTTGTGTCAGCTCCCAAATGAACCACTTGCACCTGAATCCCGGCTTCAGGGTCTGCCTCTGGGGGAACCCAGACTAAGGTACCTGGCCTGTGGCATCTCAGGTGGGAACAGCATCCTTTTCAGGTTCTCCGGTGCCCTCGCTCATGCCAACAGCTTGTTATCCATTGGTCCATTGACTCAGTCTCCTCCTACCCCTGGAGGAAGATGTTTTCTCAGTGAAGGTGGGAGAGCTCAGGCTCAGAGAAGAGAAGAGATGTGCCCAGAGCTCCACACGTGGTGAGAAGCCAGGATGCACTGAAGCTCGGGTCCTTGAATCCAGTGTTGCCCTGTACGTCCCTGCCCACCCCTGCTCCTGCCCAGCACACCTTGTGGGGGCACTGCTGTGCCCAGAGGCTGGCTGCCACGCGGAAGGAACCTGCTCCAGAGCCTGCCTCCCACCAAAGAGCTTGTTACCTGGCACATCATGAGCACGGGTAACTATGATTGAACAAGCCACTGACACCGTTACAGACGGGTATGACATTGTAAAGCTGTGTCCCCGGTAACTTTCCCATACATTAGGAGGGTGCCAAGGACATATAAGAAAAAGTGCTTTGGGGCTCAGGGACAGCTTCTTAGCCTAGAGGACTGCACATGAGAAAGTGTTAATTGAGGCTTGGTTGCTGGAGGATTCGAGAACATGGCATTATTTTCAAAGGTGAATTACCATTTATTGAGCACCCACTATTAAGTGGATATATAATTGGAAACCCTCAAATACGGTGGTGGTAATTATGGCCGATGCTGCGTGTCCTCCATAAAAAGGCAGTGACTCTGGGGGAGGGCAGCTGTTTAGTGCTGCTTGCACTAAACACTTAAAGACACTCTGGCCTGGCCTGGCCTGCCTTGAGGCTCTCATGTTGGAAATGTGCATGAATCATCCTAACGGGCCTCATCCGGAGACAATGACCCTTCACTTAGAATGGGTCCTGTACCACTGTTGCTGGTTATTGAAATCCCCTGTGCCAGCCTGATCCCCATCTCCCCTTAATCCTGACTCTGAGCACGGAACACAGGCTGGTGGGAGACGCCGCCTTGCTCGGCCACTCCTGCTCACTCCCGGCTCTGCATGGAGCACAGAGGCCTGGTTTTCAGAGGTGCCATAACCCTCAGGAGAGGCCTTGGCGTCTGGGCTCTGCATTTTGCTTTACATACTTTTCCTGTGAGTCCACAGGAGAAGTTGTTCTTATTGGACAGAGCCTCCTGTTACTGTGAGAAAGCCCCACGGGCATTCCCGATCTTTTCGTGGGAAGGGAATGGTGGATGGGACAGAAAAATGACTCAAATTCAGCCATCTAAAACCCACTTTGGAAGCAGGCAGGCTATAAGTATGTATGTAGGTCACCAAATGACTTAGATTTTCATGCAGCTGGCGTTTGGTGGGAGTCCGGTTTTGTCACCCTGCTAATGATCATTCTGTTATTGGACATCCAGGTGACCTCTGCAAGACCCTTCCCCTCCCCAGGCCTCAGTTTCCTTCTCAGTTAGAGGAGGGAATCCATCAGGCTGGATGATGGGTTGAGATGATGATGATCGGAACTGACATTTCTTGGGGCTTGCCGTGTGCCAGGCCCGTTCTAAGTACATCACTGAGGTTGGCTTATTTGATCCTCACTCCGCTGTCATTTTATAGGCAAGGAAGTTGAGGCACCAGAGGTAACTGACTTTCAGAGCCATTCCATTTCCCTGCTCCTGATGATACAGCCTCCTACCGAGTGCCCTGCCAGGGGAAGGAGAAAATCCTGACCTTACCCTTCCTGTCCCAGGTCTGGTCTGAGAGCACTTTCTAGTCAGTGGCCCCAAACCTCAGGAGGGTCACCTGTCCCCCTTTGAGCAGGAAGCTTGGAAGAAAGGACTGTCTGGGAAGGTGGGTGCAGGTTGATGGGGTTTGCAGGAGGGCTGGGTAGTGCTGAGCCAGAGCTCAGGGGAGGAAGAGGGGAGGCCCAATGGGTGACTCCAGGTGGACTGAGCCTGGCCTGGGGCTGCCTGCCACAGGGAGCTGTCTGCGGGGATGGGTGGAGGTACTTGCAAGAGGAGCTAGGGTGTTTCTTCTGGGGGGTAATTGTGGTGGATATGCCCTGAAATTTTTAAGAAAGACTTTAAGAGAGAAATTAGATAGCCATCCAGGTATTGCAGAAACCATGTGGACCTGAGAGTGAGGAAACATTTGGTTACCTGTTTCTGGCAGTGACCTTCACTCCCCCCTCCCCAAGACCTCATGCCCCCCCAGTAGATTCATGCTTTTCAGGCTGTGGAGAGTGGAGCATATTGGGGTTCCTTTGCACAAATTACACACATAAAAGTTTGAAACCCACTGGGCTAGACCGTCTCCCAGGGCCCTTTTAGCTCTTGACCTCACATGTAGTGACTCTGCAGACCCCATGTGCTTCTGTCCTCAGGAGGGATGTACTGAATTCTCTGTCCATAGGTCCTGGCTGAAAGCAATTAAGAAATTCTAGGATAGAGCTATTTCTGAGTTCAAAAAAGAACGTCCCACTGCTTGAGAGATGCTGAGAAGCCAGTCTCTACCACATAACAGCAAGATTCTAGGGTAAACAGAGGGCCAGGCTGGGCTCCGCTCCCGCAGCCTCCCACCCGTGACCCACAGCCTTCTCCACAGGGTGAAACTGAGGGAGGGTGGGGTGTGCATGTGAGAGAGAGGGGGGCCGAGAGAGCAGGGCCTGAGAGGTGCTGACGGAGGCTGTAATTTGGAATGCATTTTTCCTGACAAGTTGGAGCCTGCAGGTGTCTAGGCAAGCAGCTGTGGCCTTGGGAGGGGCAGGACTGGAAAGACCAGTGGAGACTACCACCTCCTGACACGCGGGCCAGCTAACTGGCTGGTCTGTAAAGAAGCATTTGCCCTAAAGTACCCAGGGTCTGCACAAAGAAACAGATGGCGGTTGCTTGAATAGTGACGACTGTCCCAAATGACTGAAGCATGAAGTTGTGAGCCCCCAGAACCTTGTGGGCAGAGCACTTGACCTCCATGCGTGAAAGTGGGGCCTAGAACTTTGAGGTGACTCTGCATGACTGAGTCAGATCTTCAGGGAGAGAAAGGGAACCGGTCCTAGGTCGGTGTGGAAAAGCTTCCTCCCCACCATCTGATTTCCAGGAGTTTCAGCTGAATGCAGGAAGGTAGCTAATTAATCTTCCCCAAATTAATTTTCTTACCATGTCGGAAATGATTTATTGCTGTGCCTGTAAGGAGAGTTAGTCTATGATGGTCAAAGCCAGGGACAGGGAGAGGGAAGCAGGGACTGCTTGCTTGTATCTCTGCATGGGGCCGGGTGTCCCCATAGCCCTGCGTGTGTCACAGCCCGGTTCTGTGGACCCCTCCGAGCCCTGGACGCAGGCGTAGACCGGGAGCACACTGCTGTCTCAGCATGTGGAGGGTGGCCCTGAGGTTCTCTACCTCTTAGCCAGGTGCCCCGACTAGGTGCATCTTACCCAAAGCATAAAAGGGGAAAAAAGGATCATTCACAAACATTTTTCTTTTTGTGGTTGAGAAATGTGACAGCCGTTGTCATGCCTAATTGCAGCCAATTTTCTCTGTGTAATCACTGGGGCCTCAGCTGGGGTTTCTTCTCAGCTGAGAAGAAACCCCAGCTTGTTTTGTCTTCCCGACTAGATTTTCAGCTTCTCGTGGGCAGAGACCCCAGCTTGATCATGGGCTCCCAGAAGGTGCCACCATAGCCTATTCTTTATAAACTACTGTCACGTCCCCAAATCATGTCATTATTTGCTTTTCACAACATTCATGTGAAGTTGAGAGAGCAGACAATTTTGCCCCGTTTCACAGATGAATTGCTGAAGCTCAAAAAGATAAAACAGGTTGCTCAGAGTTACCCAGTGAGGGTGTAGTAGAGCCAGCTCAGGTCCAGAACTCTCTGTCTCGGCTGTTTCTGCTTGGCTGTGTCCTTTCTGTGGTGCCACCCGCCTTTCTGTGTTTTTGCACAGCCCCAGGCAACTGCTGCAGCTCAGCTGCCGCTGGTCAGCCTTGGGGCTTTGGAAATGCCACCTGCCTCGGTCACAGTGGAGTTTCTGCAAACAGCCACCCACCAAGGCGTATGTGTTAGCTTTCATGGATCTCTTGAAGGCTGTGTTCTGCTGTGGGGCAGCCGAAGCTGCACTAAGGAACAGAGCACAGACAGGTGGTATCCAGTTGCCTGACCTCGACCCAAAGCAGACGGCCACCTTAGAGCCTCTGCATGGACACCCAAATGGCTGGCACTCCGGTGCCCAGGCAGTGTGTCCTTTTATTAGCTGTCAGATGTCCCTCCTGACTCACTGAGTTTGCTTCTGTATAGTTCTCAGTCTATACAGAACATCTGTCCACTGCCTCTTCTCCAGGCAGTCCCCGGTCATTGGTAGCTCTCTTCAGACCCCCAGATCCCTGTTTTCTTAACGCCATCTCTTGGTCGGCATGGCAACAGAGCCTCCATCTTGGGGACATCAGGCCTGCCAGGGCCTGTGTCACAGTGGGTCCCAAAGGAAGACCAGGACTCCAGCCTGCCGGTCCCGTGATGGGGGCAGAAGCATGGAGCCATCTGACTGCTGCTGCCATCTCATGCCCTGCACGCTGTTTGCTCACCTTCCAGGAGCCCTCCTGACTCCCAGAGTTGGGGAGAGGGCCGGGTTGCCCCTGTTCCAGAGGGCTGTGTGGCTCCTGGGTTTCAAGCTGGCAAGCCAACCCACAGAGCCCCAGGCAGTCCTCTCACGGTGCCCCCCTCCCCCCACACAGTCAAACGGCAGGCCAGTCACACACCAGCCTGGATTTTCGGCCAGGTGTGTTGAATTATGATAGGGTCAGCACCTGTCACCTCCCTAAGACAGAGAGAGCACCTCTCCTCTTAGCTGTTCTCTAAAGTGGCTCGAATGCGAAGGAGCTTGGTCATTTTATCTGGGGCTCCTGACCTTTCTGAGATGTGCCCAACACTTTGCAGGCTTATATAAACATGATGGAGGGAGCAACAACTTCGTCAGTTATCAGATCCCCAAAGAGATCCATGACCCCCAAACCATTAAGAAAGCTAACGCACAGTCTTAACGGTGAATTGATAAGGAAATGGCCCAACTGGGACCATGTAGAACATTCCCAGGTTTGTTCACATGCAGTTTGCTTTGGAGTAGAGCAGGAAGAAGTCGTGGGCTCAGAAAGGACCCAGGACCTCATGGGGTGCCGCCCCCTCACTTTCCAGGGAGAGGAGAGCAGCACAGGGTGGGGGAGACTGGTCTTGCCTCATCCCACAAGTGGCCGGGCTGGGGCAGCCCGATGCTGCCAGTTCCCACAGACAGCAGAGCATAGGTGCCTGTATGGCTTGGAGGGGCACTGCCTGTGGGGCAGTGGGGACAGTGCAGGCCACCCACTCCTGGAAGGTGGCGGCTACTCCGTCTCCTGTCCCTTTTTTTTTTTTTTTTTT
>NW_006783413.1:2888750-2902545 GCF_000442215.2 Lipotes vexillifer | reverse complement strand
CCTGTCCCTTTTTTTTTTTTTTTTTTGCAGGTTTGAGTGATTTTTATCAGGGATACCGGTATATTTCAGTAGTGGCTTCTCTCCGCAGTCACACCAGCCTTCCCTGGAGCCAGGTAATCTTCCTGGAGAGTTTGCTGAGAGCCAGCTAGTCTTGTTCTGAAAGGGTCTGTGCTTCCAAAGACAGAGCCCTGCACATCCTCACGGCCAGGGCAAGCTTTGGCCCGGGCTCCCCTCCTGGGCAGGTCAGGGTCTTGCCTCCCACACTGCTCAAGCGTGTTGCTCAATCCGGGCCAGTCCTCAGGATTGCACAGAGGATGCCATTACTCCTGCGTCTCAGATTCTGGAGATGGACCAAGGCATGTTGGATCGTCTCTTACTCCAGTTAACCCCCAGGGAAGAAAGCAAGAGAGAGCTGCATTGAACACGGACTTCTTGCTTCACTTTAATGAACAAGGCTGAGAAGTATCTGGGAAAAGTGGAACTCCAGGGTGGTATCGGGAGGCTTAGCTTTAGATTGGTGGGCGAGGGGGCTGGCTCTAACTTAGCCTTTCCCAAACTTTAATCATAAGAATCACCTGGGTTGTTTATAAAATATACAAGTTATTAGGGCTAGGAATCTGTTTTTTTTAAGTGTCATTCCTATCTTCAGGCAAGTTTGGGAGGCAGTTTATCTACTGTACTGAAAATAAACTGTGAAGAGGAGTGCTTTGGAAAAGTTTAGTTTTGCTTATAGTACGTTAATAAGTTTTTCTTGTTTGAAAAATGTGTTAACATTACATACAAATCTCCTTTTATTTTCCCTTCATCACCCAACTACCAGTCCTTCCCTCCGCCCAGAGGTGTCAGTTTGAAGTGTCTGTCTCCCCAGACGTTTTTGTTAAATTAAATAGATACAGCTTTTTGTTTAATTTTCATAAATAGGTATCATCTTTTTTTTTGGGGGGGGGTGCCATGCCGCTCGGCCTGTGGGGTCTTAGTTCCTTGACCAGGGGTTGAACCCAGGCCCCCAGAAGTGAAAGTGCTGAGTCCTAACCACTGGACTGCCAGGGAATTCCCAATCATCTTGTATTTACCATTCTACAGCCTGCTTTCTTCCACTCAAAGCTATGTCTTGGAGCACTATGTATAGAGCTATAGAGTGACTACTTTCTTTTTTTTTTTAACCTGCTACATAATATCCCATAGTGTGAAACTGGCACGGTTTATTTAGCAATCCCCCTATTGATGGGCATAGCAGGTGCTTGCAGTTTCTCCCTATTACTTGCTCCAGTAAGCATCCTTGCCCATGTCTCCTTGTGCACATTTGGGAATAAATACTGCAATGTGAAATTGTTGGGTTAATCCATGTGCATTTTTGGATTTTAATGGACGCTCCCAAAGTTATCTTTCACAGTGACTCTACCAGTTTACCTTTCCACCCAGAGCCTATGGAGAGGAGCCAGTTCTCAACGCAGGTGCCACTGTCTCACTGAAGCATATGGGCATGTGGCCAAGTGGAGACACCCACTTTCCACTTCCCTTTGGGGATAAATTGGAAGACTACCTCCTATCATGAAACTAAATCCCCAAGAAAAAACACCCAGGCCTCAGAGTGCTGGAAGGGAGGGACCAGTTCCACCCAGCAGTGTATGCAAAGCAGAAAGGAGGCTTGTGGAGCTCCAGTCTGCAGCCAGCTCCCAGAGCCTTGTCAGAGAGGCGTTGGGTGTGCTGGAATTCTAGAATCCTCCGGACTGCAGTGGGCCATGTACAAAAATGGGAGGTTGGAACAGGTCTCTCGAGGACACACCCCCAGCTCCCAGTTTCACTGCTTTATGAGCCTATAAAAGTCCTTCTGGGGCACTGGCTAACCTGGGGTCTCCAATTTTGTTTGACAGCAAGAAAAGGCCTGCCTGGGGTTTAGCCATAACCCTGCTTCTTTTTTCAGAGATGGGCCGGTATGCCTATCCCAGGAGGCCAGGAAAGCAAAAGAAGGTGTGTTCTATGAGTTAGGTAGCCCCACTCTGACAGTGCATCTTTCTGCTGCTCTGCTCCATGGTGGAATGGTGGGGCCAGTGGCCTGGGTTCCCCCTCAGCTCTGCGCCTGCCCTGTGTAAGGCAAGCAAGCCATCTGAAGGGTTCAGTGCCATGTTGGGTCTTTGCCAATCCAAGATCAAAATCAAGGAAGGCTTCTCATGTGCCCAAGTGGCCTGACCTGTGGAGGAGTCCCGGCTGGCTCCCTTTTGCTTGAATTGTTTAATTAGATTTAAGAGACTTGTCCGCTAACTGGGGCATTTTAAAGCAAATCAAAAGCAACCACCCCCCCAGGAATCCAAGCCCACTCCTGGGCAAACTCGCTTCCTTTCTTTTAACTCAGAAAATCAACAGCTTTCACTCAAGCCCCCTGCCTGGCCATCCTGACTTACAGTGTCCCTGGGTCACACTACCCAGTGCTTGCACCTGAGGCCTGTGGCACGTCGCACGGCACTCTGGTTAAACTCCCCACTCAACTCTCCTAACACCTGGTTAAATTTTTACTCCAAAAACCAGGACGTGATTTTGTGAAAGGTCAGACAGCTCAGTGATTGTTTGCTGAGTTTCACGTTGCTCAAACCTCAAATTCCGTCCCCTCTTCCAACTCACTTTGAAGTTTGAAAGGAAATTGATTAAATATACATTTTAGGAATCTTCCGATTTGCTTCTTAAACTAACAGAATTCTGAACTTTTTTTTTTTTAAACGGAAGGATTTTCAACTGTCAGCAGGTATAACTGGAACCATATGTCAGCAGAGACCAAGAGCTTTTCCTGGTTTTAGGATTTGTAAATTCTTATTGAAACGGAAGTAAGCAGGGCAGGCAGCCGGAGGGGCCCCGTGACAGCCCACGCTCAGATCTCATTTTAATTAGAAAATACAGATAGCGCCTGCTGGACCGAAGGCCTCCCAGAGCTCCCATCCCAGGGCGAGCACAGATTTGGTTTACATCCTGCTAGCCTCTGTGTTTGCAAATCATAGAGCACTTCCGGGAGGAGCTGATAGCGCCGGCTGAACCGAAGGCCTCCCAGAGCTCCCATCCCAGGGCGAGCACAGATTTGGTTTACATCCTGCTAGCCTCTGTGTTTGCAAATCATAGAGCACTTCCGGGAGGAGCTGGAATGTTGATTTCTAGATTACGGAGAGACTGCAGCCCAGCACCCTCCCCAGCTAATCCCCTCAAGTGATTTTGTTTTCTTGGGGAAATATTTGCTCCCTTCTTCATTGCAGAATAGACGGAGGGTGTTCATGCTGATAAAAGACAGTAAGGAAGGCCGGGATGAGAGAAAAGAGATTAGATGGGATGAGAGAAAAGAGATTAGATGTCATCCACAGCAGGTTCCTCATTTTCTCCTTTGGATTTCAGGCCCCTTGAACTCTGAGACCCAAAACCCTACATGCACTGGATTGGCATCTGAGCTGTTCTGTATGACAGTGGTTCACTTGTCTGATTTTCTCCCTAATGTGTTCTGCAAGTGGTAGAGTAGAAATGTCCTATGAAAGACATGGCGGGCCCTAGCGCTCCCTCTCCCCCATCTTTCCCTGCCTGGTGTCATTTGAGCTCAGTGAGTCTCCAGAAAGGCCACGATTACAGTGTCAGCATCTGGAAGCTCCCCTGCTGGCACTGGAGCCTGACCCATGGCCACAGTGGAGCAGTGGCAGCGGTGCTGCACGTGCTCAGACTGCGGGCGCTCCAGCCTTGGGTCTTCCACCGATAAGCCTGCTCTTCTTAGGGGAGCAGCGACTGCTGTGTGCTATGCCTCCCGTCGGCCCTCCCGGCCCCACGCCAGTGACAGGGCTGCGGGCATCACATTCCCAGCAACTGGAGGTCACTCGCTCATGCTGCCAGGGTTGCTGCCACAAACTGCCATTACCCAGCAGACAAAGGGGGATTTTCCCTTCCCCTGGGTTTACAGGCTGCTCAAATGCTTTACATTCCAGGAGCTGGGAGAGAGTGGAGGCTCCTGTGGTTTCTAATTAACCCCACAATTTAAATAACAATTCATGAAACCCCAAGGGTTGAGAGAAAAGCTAACCTACCCCCTCCCGAGAGAGGCAGCTGGGTGGCCCTGGCTGGGAGGCTGAGGACTTGCCCTTTGCCAGATGTGTGACCAAAGGGGCAGAAGTCACAGTGAGTTTGTGGTGGAGCAAAGGGTGCATTGAAAGGGAGCGGGTTTGGTGGGTTCATGTCCTTACCCCTTTGGTGGTGAGAGTGCCTCTCCTGAAGGTTAGGTAGTCAGAAATGGGAGGAAGGCTTCCCTGGTGGCGCAGTGGTTGAGAGTCCGCCTGCCGATGCAGGGGACACGGGTTCGTGCCCCGGTCCGGGAAGATCCCACATGCCGCGGAGCGGCTGCGCCCGTGAGCCGTGGCCGCTGAGCCTGCGTGTCCAGAGCCTGTGCTCCACAACAGGAGAGGCCGCAACAGCGTACCGCAAAAAAAAGAAAAAAGAAAAAAGAAAAAAAAATGGGAGGAAAAGTTGCTGTGTTTACTCTTAGCCTCCAAATGAGAATTTTTACCCTTCTCCAGGGAAAATGTGGAACTTTGAAGTGTTCAAAACTCAGATTCTCACACTCTTAGGGGACTCCCCTGCTGTCTCCACTGCCTAGCCCCAGGTGACTGCTCTGTTTGTTGTGGAACTTTGCTGCTTTCTGGAATACAGACAAGTGAGGAGTCCAGAAAGGGCTCTGGGAGGCAGAGGGTCCAGCCAAGGTGCCTGCTCTGGACCTCAGTTTCCCCATCTGTTATGGAAGGGTCTTCTGATGTGTTGCTTCCAAGGCCCTCGCTGGCCTTGGCAGTCTATCCATTCATCCCTGAGCTGCTTTGGTGTTTTCACTGGGCCTGTCTGGGGCCTCAGTCATCTTTGCAGAGCGTTGATCTCACCAAATTGTTGTCTGGTTACCCAAGGGATGGTTGTGTTCCAGATTTGGGGAAAATGGAACGCTGGACATAATTATCTCTAGGCAAGCTCTTCTGTGCCTCAGCCAGCACCAGGAGCATGTCAGCATTTCTAGGCTCTCTGCGAGCTCATTTCCAACTTTCCTCCATTTCCATTCCATTAAATCGAGCAAGTCACATTCCCCAAAGAGACCTTCCAAGTTCTTGCCTCTGTGCTTCTGTACCGAGATGCCCTTCTGTTCTCACTTCACTGTGCCCAGAGCAGCCAGCCTACATATGCAGGCTCAGGCCCCTCCCTTATGATGGAGCACTGCAGCATGGGCCCCTTGTCACCCCTGCGAGAATCAGAGTTCCCTGAGGGTGGGCACCAGCTCAGATTCCTGCCTCTGCCTCCTACTCCTTGCTCATCTGGCACAGGCTTAGTTTATATTTGTTGGAGCAAAGCCTGGCTGTGAACAGAAGTGAAGTCGACAGCCACAGGTGGACTCACACACTTGCCATCTTCCTTGCAGGTGACCATCGCTGATGACTACTCGGATCCCTTTGATGCCAAGAATGATCTGAAAAGCAAAGCGGGAAAGGGGGAGAGTGCTGGCTACATGGAGCCCTATGAGGCACAGAGGATCATGACAGGTAAGCAGAGCCCTTGACACAGAGACTTGCAACTCAGCAGGGAGGCAGATGGGCCCTGTGGTCACCCACCAGCCTCCAGAGGTGAAGGTGTGTACTTTCAAGGTGGTGGTTGGGGGGCAGTGCCGTGTTGAATCTTTACCACAGTTTATCTGTTCGTGTTTCACCGAACTCAGGAAGAAACTGGCAGGGCACAGTGACAGTCCAGATACCAGGGTACCAAGTACAGTTAACCAAGATAGGAACTAAGAAGGACATGGAGAAGTGGGGGCGGGGGGGAAGTTCTCATAGAAATTTCTGATTAAAGAAGGATACAGCACTTGAGATGGAAAACTTAGCTTGGAACTTCCTAGCAGCCAGGGCAATAAAAGAAACAGGCTGGGACACCTTGCTTTTATTACTTAGTAGAAGCGGGCAGACTAGATCGTTAGGGACAGAATTATCCCTGGCCCCATACACGAAAATCTTTGTTTTAGGGCTGGAAGCAGCTTAAAGAGCCATGGTCTACATGGCAGGTTTACAGGAAACACAGAGACTTTCCTCCTTTGGCTATTTTCCTATTGGCCCTTGATGATAAAACCTGTCAGAGCAATGGTGTAGGGCCCAGGAGAATGTGGCCAGGTATGTGGTATCCTGGGGGTCTCTTTTTGCCAGGATAATACTTGGAGCATCTCTAAAGAATGAACAATTATCAGATATCAGCCATCTCAACAGACCCCAGGCATGGGTGGATGGTAGGGAGATCACGGGCAGAGGAGAAGCCCCCTATGAATGTCCTCCTGGCTCAGGAGGATGGTCCAGGCACAGAAGAGCAGCTGTGTGGGTTGGCCCCCTCTCACCCTGCACAAGACAGTGATATGAGCAGAGACACCGCGTGCTGCAGAGCACGGGCAGGTAGCCCCCCCGAATTTTGAGGCCTAGTGAGTTGGTGCCCTGTGTGTCTCGGGATTTGGGATTCAGGTGCCTCCTTCTGTGACTCAGTTATTGTTTATTTGTGTTCATGTCTCTGAGCACTTTCTCTTGATTCCTTCTGAATTAGAAGGAAGAAGGGAGGGACTTCCCTGGTGGTCCAGTGGTTAAGACTCTGCGCTTCCACTGCAGGGGACGTGGGTTCTATCCCCGTTCGTGGAACTAAGATCCAGCATGTGGAGCGGCCAAAAAATAAAATAAAAATAAAATAAAATATTTTTTAAAAATGAAGAAGAAGGAGGAGGAAGGGAAGAAACAGTTACTGAGCACTTAGCACATTCTGGGCCCGCGTTGAACGTTAGCTCTCGGGCTGCGGAGACCCTGTAGGATAATTGCTGAAGAATCTGGGTGTGAGTCCAGGCCCTGCTTCCAGGACTCTGCCTCATGCTCTTCCTGCTCATGGAAGGCAATTCTCGGGCCACCAGTGTGGCCTCCAGGACACCTGGCCACTTTTTGAAGGGCTGAGGCAGGAAGCAATTGACCAGAGGGACTTCGGCCAACCTGCTGGGGGCCACCTCTTGTGGCCGTTCCCATCTTTCTAGTCTCTCCTGGCAAAGCGGCCTCCATGGGCGGCAAGAACCCAAGAGCTGAGCATGTGTTTGGGGCCATGGTCCCAAAGTGGGGAGCAGCCTGTTCTCTTCCAGCAACTCAGGAAAGCAGATCTGCTGGTGGAGTCTTCACCTCAGACCTGTAGGAACACCCACTCCCACCATCACGCCTCATCACCTCCACCCACATGCCAGCACCCCCATCAGGCTCAGAGAAGCAGCCCCGAGCCCAGCTCAGCCCTCAGGGCCAGTGGTGGCAGCCGTGGCCCTGCGCCTCCCTGTAGCTTCCACTAGTCTTGCACTCAGCGGGCCTTGGCCTGGGTTAAAGGAGTGGTGGGTCCAGGAGTAACTTTGGGACACTGGCACATTCAGACGTCAGGGCAGCAAAGGATCTTTGAGGTCATCCAAACCCAACAGCCTTATTTTACAGGTGGGGAAACTGAGGCTAGGAGGGAGAGGGACTTGCCCGAGGACACATAGTAAGTTGGAGGCGGACTGGCCAGCATGGCCTGTGCTCAGCAGGGCAGACTTTGGGGTTGAGTGCTGGAGGAGGTGTAATGTTGAGTTTGATGCCCAGGTATCCGGGCATGAGGAAATGGCAGGAGCTGTTGAGGCTGGAAGCCTCTGCCAGGTCCCAGGCTCCATACTGGGCCCCTTCACATACACACTCTTTAAACCTCACTGTGTCCCTGCAAAGGAGGTGTTGTCTCATTTCACAGGTGAGGGAGACTGAGGACAAGTCACTTCCCTGGGGTCACACCAGCAGAAGGGAGAGGCCCAGACCTGCATCTTAGGAACATGGGGGCAGGGGGCTGAAGGGGATGGGTGGGAACATCTGCTGGGAGCCCAGACTTTGGGGAGGGTCCGCCACTGCTCAGCGTCTATGGAGTGGAGCTGGGCCCCTCCTGGGTGCTGCCACGGACCCCAGCGGTAAGGAGCTGATTAACTGGGTGGAATTCTCCTGTGAGACTTTGACTTTTTAATGAGGCACACCCACGGGGGCCAGGTCCAAGGCAGGGCAGTGTGAGTTTACTGGAAATCTGTTAGGATCTCAGGCATTCTCTCTCCAAAGAAGCATCCTTCTCTTTGCTGCTCTGTGCTTTCTTCCTACCTTGGAGATTATGCCCAAATTTACCCGTGTTTTTGTTTTTAAGGAAATACGTGATTAAACAGGACGTTTTCTGGGTGTAATGACCTTGCAGCAGCTCTCTTTGACTTGGAATTCTTTGTGTGTAACATCACCATCACCGCAGTGACTGATGGCAAGGATGGGGGCTGGGTTAGCCAGCACCATATAAATGTTCCAGGAAGTAACTCACTGAGCTGCCACGAAGCTCCCAGGGGAGGGGGAGGTAACAGAGGTTGGTGCTGGGGATGGCAGTGGAGCAGGGGGTGTGGCACAGAACAAGTTATATTCAACCTTTTAGGGTGACCATTGTTTTTGATGCTGTAACATTTATGTGTATGAGTACACGTAGCTTCTAGTAACGAGGCAGGCATCTTTGGTACGTAAGACTAATGCTGCCAGGGGAATTCCAGTGGTTAGGACTCCATGCTTTCACTGCCAAGGGCCAGGTTCAATCCCTAGTTGGGGAACTAAGATCCCACAAGTCTTGTGGCCAAAAAAACAACAAAAAAAAAAAAAAAAGAAAAAGAATAATGCTGCTGGGAAGAGCATGGCTTCTCTGCCTGAGATGGCGTGCATCTCTGGTTTGAAAGGAGACCAGACTGGAGTCAAGCAGATCTGGGATGGACACTTGTCACCTAAGTGACCCCTGGGCCTCAGTTTCCCCCTGAGAAGCAGTAGCCTTGGAGTGGGCAGTCAGTAGTACTTCTAGCTGCTTTTGGCTGTGAACGGGCTGTTTGACCCTGTGCAGCACATTCTGTGCCTCTGTTTTTCCCTGTTTAAGGAATGATGGGTCAATAATAACAGCAACAGCAGTGGAGGCCACCGCTAAGTTCTCTCATACTTGTTTACAGCACTTGGTATGAATTCTCATTGGATCTTCAGTGTCACTCTTTGAAGTGGAGGTGCCCACTTTACCAATAAACTGAGGCACAGAGAGACTAAGTAACTAGTCCAAGGCAACACAGCCAGGTAGTCAGTTGGGTGGCTGTCTGCCAAGGCCTGTTTAACTGCTACACAGGACTTCTCTCCAGGGCCCGTCCAGCCCTGGTGCACTCCCTGGAGCTTGATCTTCAGACTCCCCAGCATGGCCGACGTGGCCTGTGATTAAGTGGTAAGGTTTTGTCCTCTGTGTCCTTGGCACCATGCAGCAGGTGGTGGGGAGCCTGTGGGAGGTGTGATTTTGTGAACAGAGAACTCGGCCCAACCCATTGGCTATAGCTAGGATGGAGGGCATGGAGAAGCATGCCTGTTTTTCTAGGGCCTCCTCGTACCCCCGTCTCTCTGTCTGCCTTAACTTACCCTCTCCCACAGACTCCCCTTTGTGTCAACCACAGGAATTAGGTTCTGGATTCAAAAGGGAGGTTCAGCTCTCCATGGAACCTCAGAACCCATGTATGCCTGGGCCTCATTTTCTGGCCCCATCGCCTCTCTCACCTCAGCAGCAGCTCTGGAGATATTTCCTTAACACCCTAGGGCTCTATAGAACCCAGTTGGAAAGCTAGTGACCCAGTCCAAGCTTTCCTTTTTATAGGTAGGAAAACTGAGACTCAAAAAAGTCATGATCCTTTTGAGATTTTTTTTTTTTAACACACTGATTAAATGTGAAGTTGTCTTGTGAGGCAGTGAGTTGACCATCCCTAGAGGCATCCAAGCAGAGGCAAGACAGCCAGCACTGGGAGATGATATGAAGGTAGTTAAGTCTCAGATGTGTGGTTGGTTCAAGCTACCCCTGAGGTCTGTGTCAATCCTGAGCTCTGAGATGTCATGATTCACTGTGTCCTCCCCCATCATTAGACACCCAGGATCAGCCCCACGAAGGGAGCACCTGAGACCAACTCTGAAGAGGAGAGGATCTGGTTAGGGCTGGCAGCTTCCTTTCTCAGTGCCAGCCTGACTCATGCCAACTGTGCAGTCCTGGTTCCGCTTTTCGTCTTTCTTGGCCCGTCTCTTGAGGTCAGATTCTGGTTTGGGCTTTTTCCGTGTGTGAATTGAAGAGGAAGGATCACACCACTTCTTGGTTTCCTTTCTGCTCCCTTGTCTATGTATTTGGTGTCCCCAGGCCAAACCTCCCACTGAGCCGATAGGCAGGCCACCTCTCTCCAAATCCCTGCTTAGCAGCCCATTCTTTCCTTCTTCCCTGAGACTTGATCCTGGGGCTTGAGGGCCCCTGTTGCACAGAGACCTGCTGAGGGGGTGGGAAGGGTGCTGGGTCTTTTTTTTTTTTTTTTTGGCCGGGCCACACGGCGTGTAGGATCTCAGTTCCCCGACCAGGGATCAAACCTGTACCCCCTGCATTGGAAGCTCGGAGTCTTAACCACTGGACCGCCAGAGAAGTCCAGGGTGCTGGGCTCTGAGTCAGGCTGACTTGGGTGCCTGTGTGTGTCAGGATGCTTAGCTTGTTGGGGTCTGCTTTGTAAAATAGGGCACACAACACTGATGTGAGTCTTGGGTGGAGGAACAAACTTTGTACATGTGCTTGAGATTATTGATATTTGGGGGCAGAGGGCCTGTTTGGTTCTTCACGTGGTTTTCTGTGCTGTTGAATTCTCTGGCCAGTCCCTGTAGGGGCCCCTGCCCACTTGGAGGTGGGTGGCAAGACACTGGAACAGGTGGTCCCCAGCCCCTCTGTGGTACCCTTGGTACCCTGGAGCCCTTGCTAAGTAAGCCCTGCTATGTTGGAATCTGGACCGTGTAACCTGGGCAAATAGTGCCCCTGCCTTTAGCAGTAATATCCATGAAGCAGGGAGACAGGCGTGGACCTGGGTGGCCGGTTGGTGCACAGAGGTGAGCAGGTGAATCTCCAGGAGTTCAGAGGAGAAACCACAGCTTCTAGTTTGGGCCATCCAAGTGGGGTGGGAGATGGGAGTGGTGGGGATGAGAGCTGGGCCTGGCAACCAGGCAGAGGGAAGAGCTTGAGCAAAGGCATGGAGGTGTGGGAATTCTCTGCTGGAGAGGAGTGGCAGGAGATGAGGCTTTTGACAGGATCCTGATAGGAAAAGCACTTGGGGGCAAGAGCTTGTAAAGTCGGATTGTATCGTGAGGCCCTAGTTAGCCTAAAGGTGCAGAATATTTCTCACCTGGGATCCTTCTGCCCCAGGCCTTCAGCCCCAGGAGTTCTGAGGTACCCAAGGTGGTGGCGGTGACAAGGACTGTGGTAGTTTGTTTTTTCAGAGGGCTTTCCTCTCTGCCAAGCACTGCTCCAAACACTTTCCACGATTAGCTCATTTAATCCTCCCAAGGAGCCTGTGAGCTATAGGTACTACTATCATCCCCATTTTATAGGTGAGAATACTGAGTCTCAGAAAGGTTAAGTAAGCAGTAAAACCAGGAAAAGCAGCGCCATCTGGAGCCCTTGCCTTCAGCTGAAACACTGTCACATCCGTCCTGGACTCCCAGAGGGTCTGCAGAAATAACTGGGAATTTTACAGTTACTTAGGCCTCATTTTTAGGTGTGACTCTCACCCCCCCGCCCCCTCCCTGTCCTATATAAAATTGTTCAAAGTGTCATCTCACAGGATGAATCATATAAGTATTAATTGAAAGCATTTTCATATAATTTTTAATATGTAAGCAATTACACATTAAAAAGTCCTTGGCATGTCTTTATTATTAAATCAACTTTATAGCACAATAAGAGGAAATTAAAAGAAAGCCATTTCACACACAGCCCCACTGCCCTGGCGTGGCTGTTTTCCTTGCTTAAGATTTGCCTTCTGCCCTTTTAAGCTCCATGTGCTTATAGGCACGCTCCAGGTAAAGCCAGTCACCTATTTTTAAGGCGGGGGTGGAGGCGACCTTTTGTATCTTCTCTTCCTCTGGCATGGCCTATTCTAGCAGCAACATACTTCCCTTCCAAGAGAACGGTGGTTGTGTACCACGTGCAAGTCTCTGTATTCCAGTGGTGGCCTGTTTCAGGAGGAAGAAGGCAGGAAATGTGGATTCTAGCCCTGGCTCTGCCCTGGTCTGCTGTGTGACCTGAGGCAGGTTGCTTCCCCTCTCTGGGCCTCAGTTCCCTCATCTGAAAAATCAGATTCTGCCTTCTTTCCTGGGCTCCATGAGGATCTTTATAAGCACTTAGGTTCCCCGCTTTTGTGGTCACATTGGGCTTCTCCAGCTGTCCTGGTCAGGACTGCACCTTCCCCCACCCCACCCACACCCACTTCCACTTGGCACCAGCCCACGTCTTGCCAGGCTGTGAGGAAGAGCTGGCTCTGGCACCATCCCAAGAGCGTGCATGCTGCCCTCTGCTCTCAGGGCAGACAGGGCTGGGAGCTGCAGGTCTGCACCCTCTGAACAGCCAGCATCCAGAGGCCTTTCCTGGAGCTGCTATTCTTGAATCCCAGAATAAAAGCCCCAAAGACCCGCAAATGCTTCTCAGAGAAGGGGCCCTCTTGAGTCTTGACTGGCCATTAGAGAGGTCACCTCCAGCCACCCTGAGATTTCTGCCTTCCTCGCATGTTCACTGTCATCTCTGCCCTCCTGGCTCAGGGCAGCATTGTTGTTGTTTTTTTTAATTGAAGTATAGTTGATTTACAACGTGTTAATTTCCGCTGTACAGTAAAGTGATTCAGTTATACATATATATACATTCTTTTTAAAATATTCTTTTCCATTATGATTTATCACAAGATATTGAATATGATTCCCTGTGCTATACAGTAGGACCTTGTTGTTTATCCATTTTATATATAATAGTTTGAGGCAGCACTCTTTTCCTGTCCTTTTGGTGGCGGGAAAGTAGAGAGCCTTTCTGTCTGGGCCCTGAGCCCAGGCCCTTCCAGCTCCACAGTGCCCGTGGACTCTGCTCCCAGAATGTCCATGCACTCACCTCTCTTCCTCACCTGGCCGGCTCTGCCGCCCTGCTACCCGAACAGTCTCCGCACCCTTCATTCCCCTCCCCCTCTGCAGGCCCCGTGCTCCTCCCTGGCCTGCCTGCTCTCCAAGTTGCCTCAGGCTTCAGCCTGTCCTGGGGGGGTCACAGCTCTCCGCCGGCTGGGGGATGTCAGGCTGGAGCTGTCCCTGAAGAGCAGTCTTTCTGTCTTGCATCCTCTTTCCACTTGAGGCCCAGAGAGGGGTACAAGCTGGCCAGAGTCACACAGCAGCAAGCCACAGAGCGGGTCTCCTGACTTCTAACATAGGGCTCCTGGTCTGGTTTTGAAATGTTTGGAAACCTGCCCTTGCCCACTCCTGCCTGACAGATAGAAGGCTCGGTCATGGACTGTGCATAGGTCCCTGGCTGGTCTGTCATTTACCAGAATGACTTACCTACTGGACAGGAAGGAGATAATCAAGTGTAAATAGATTTTGTATTAGTCACCCGATGACTTTCCTGTTCTTGAGAAAGCACAGCTCACACACACGCCCAGCGGTGCTTTACCTGCTGAGCTCCAGGCCCAGGGAGGCCCAGTGGGGAGGGGAGCTGCTGAGGAAGACAGCAGGAAGCCCAGGTTCCCGTGGTGACCAGTGAGCCCACACTGGCAGTTGCTTCCTATTCTCTCACCCCACATGCCCCTTGCCCTTTTGACCCTTGACACTGAGCTTGTTCAGCTTTTCAGGAAAGTTGCGACAGGACTGGGACAGGCCACGGAAAGCTGACAGTCATTGATAGCATTCCT
>NW_006783413.1:2884227-2888668 GCF_000442215.2 Lipotes vexillifer | reverse complement strand
TTCCTGCTGTGTGCCAGACCTCGGTCCTTGCCCTCCAGGTGCCCCCTGGCGCATAGGGAAGGTTGACAAGGACCCAGACAAACATGGATGTCTGTAGTAGAAAACAGCCCAAGCAGAGTGATACTAGAGGAGGGGGTGCTCGGGGTCCTGAAGACCAGTGTGGGCTGTGCAGAGGGGGTATTGAGCAGAGCCACACTTGACGTCTTGACCCAAAGTTGCCTTCCCATCAAGGCCTTCCCTGGCCACTTAACTTACATTTCAACCCATCCCCAACACCTCTCACCCCCCTTCTCTGCTTGGTTGTGTTCCTTAACTCTGCTCACTATTTAACATACTATATATTTTACTCACACTTTATCTGTTTATAGTCTGTCTGCCACTAAGGTTTTCACAGGGGCAGAAATGTCTGCTTTGTTCCTGCTGTAGCCTCAGTAGCTAAAGTAGTATGTGGCACAAAGTAGGGGCTCAATAAATAGTTGTTGAATTCATGAGGCTATTAATTAATTCCAGGGACCCAGGGCTGGTAGACAGATTTGCTGGGGCCCCCTCGGGAGCCCAGAGACATCCCATCCTCCTCTGAAAAATGCCAGATCTGGAAAGTCTGAGTTTAACCAGTTGCTAAATGGGCGGAAAGGTAGAGAAGAAGCTGGCTGGTTCTCTGGGTGGGAGTTGGGTGGGAGTCGGGCAGAAGACCCTTGGTGCCTTGCTCCGTCTTGGAGATCAGTTCTGTCTCCATGCCGGTGGGCTACCTGAGGTCTCTGGTTGTGCCTGCTCTCTCTGTTCCCTCCCTGGCTGAGAGCTTCTTGAAGGAGAGGACTGGGTCTTACCCATCCTCATGTCTCCTCTGGGCCCAGTACATATTTACCAGTTGAATGAATGAGCCCAGGAATACAAGTCTATGTGGAGAATAAATGAACAAAAAGGAAGCAGACAGTAAACAACTACTTGCTATAAGAAACTTTTTCCATTTGCCAAGACACAGTTGCCTGAAGTCACAGGGCCTTAGTCAGGGAGCAAAGTGCGACGCATGTGTCCATTGGATGGGTGTTTGCAAGACTCCACTGTGTGTTGGCACCGTTCTGTGCTCTAGGGGTTGAGCAGTGAACAAAGCAGAGTCCCTGTTCTTGTGAAGCTTTCACCGTGGGTACAGGATCAAAGGGGAGTGTTACGTAACTGTGATTCCCGTAAACTCATTTCTGGGAACTCTGGTACTGAGAGGTCTGTATCCCAGACACTCTGCAGCCTCTGGTCACTTCAGCTCAAGGGCTTTCTCAAAGTCAAGGGCAGATTGGAGGCTTGTCCCCAGAGCCCTGACCACCTTCAGGAGGGTAGGATGGTCTCGGTGCTGTCTTCGGGGTTTGAGGGGCACAGCTTTGGCCCAGTGGCTGCCTGCCATGTTCCTCTCTTGGCCTCAGTGCAGGAGCACAGACTCTGGGGGTTGTCATGGATTTTCCCAGAGCAACAAGCACCATCCTGTGCGCTGGCACCAGCCTCACAGGGGTGAGGGCCCAGACCCCAGGAACGCAGCCTCTAACTCCTCTCTCTCTCCTGACAGCTGTGAGAGAAACGGGCATCCTCCCAAAGGTGGAAATAAAGGAACGGGAATGTGAAATAGAGGAGCTCACCTCCCCATCCCTGTTTCTTGCCCTTTAGAATTCCAGAGAGACATTAAAAGATCTGAAGGCACAGAAACTGATGGAAATGCCTGTCCAAAAGTAGACTCGGGTCAATTGGCAATAAAGTTTCTGGCATCCTCTGCCCACCCACCAGCGCTCCTCGTGTGTGGGCAGAGCGTGGAGGCTGCAGGGGATGCCACCCATCCTGAGCAGGTTAGGAAGTTGTTTAGGACGTTGTGCCACCTGGGTGCGTAGGATGGACTAGAGCAGAGAGAAGCAAGAGGCAGCGAGACTGGTTCTGTGGTTCTGTGGCTACGACAGTCATCCGGGCCAGGGGACTGAGGCCAGAGCCAGGGCCGTGGCTGAGGGGTGCTGCAGGTGGGAGCAGGGGGTTAGGGCAGAAGAGCTTGCCAGCCTTGGGGTGCAGTTGGTGAGAGGGAGGGAGGAGCTGGGACCCTGGTGAGTGGGAGGATGAGAGTGTCAGTTACCCGAGGGCAACTGTCCTATCCAAGAAGGGGAGGAAGGTTCTTGTTGGGGGATTGAGTGGGTTCGGATGTGGCACCATTGCATTCATGTGTTCAAGAGGAGGGTCCCAGGGGAGAGGAGCTGGTTTGCCGGGGCTGCCCAAGCAGACCGCCTGCCATAGTTTCTGCCCCACCAGAAGCCTGAAGAGGGAGATTTAGTGATTTGCCCCACACCCTATTATTTGACTAATTAATTAGTACCCTCCTCTAACTAGGACTCAGCTTGGCTGTCTGGAAGTTTGTAGCGATGACAGAGGGCTGTATTTAAAGGACCCTTTTGTAGATTACGCCGGGAATCTCCCTAAGGCTCTGGGAGGAAGCAGTGTCATTATTTCCATTTTGCAGATGAGAAAGCTGAGTCATGGAGGCTAACTGGAACTGTGCCGAATTCCAGGCCCCCTCTCCCTGCAGGGTCAGTGCCTGGCCGTGCGTGCGAGAGAAGGCTGCTGGGTAACAGCGGGTTCGCGTTTTTTTTTGATGAAGGCTTTCTGTCTAAGGGGTAACAGGTGCCTGAGGTCCAGTCCTCCTCTTCTTCCTCCTCCTGGCTAGTCCTGCCTTTCAACTCTTTCACCTGGCTTAGTCTGTGTTTCGGGGTTTTCTGTTTTTTTTTTTTTTGTGCGGTACGGGGGCCTCTCACTGTTGTGGCCTGTCCCGTTGCGGAGCACAGGCTCTGGACGCGCAGGCTCAGCGGCCATGGCTCACGGGCCCAGCCGCTCCGCGGCATGCAGGATCCTCCCAGACCGGGGCACGAGCCCGCGTCCCCTGCATCGGCAGGCGGACTCTCAACCACTGCGCCACCAGGGAAGCCCAGTCTGTGTGTTTTAATGTGGTACTCTGCCTCCTTTTTGGTCCTTTTCCAAAACTGGCAGTGTGAGCATCATAAATAAACAAAATGCCTTTTTGCTCTCCCTTCTAGAATGCAGGCTTCTAATTGTACCTGGCAACCAAAAAAGTGATGCGCTGGAGAAGGGGTCACCTTCTGGGTCCCGAGCCTTCCTGTGGGTCCTCCCTGGTCTGGTTCCACAGTAGCTCTTTGCGCAATCTCACTGGTACAGCGCTTACCACGTTGCTTTGTAATTTATCTGCTGGGTTGGGGGCCCCCTGGAGGACAGGGACCACAGGGCTTGGAACTCTTGCCCTCAGACTGTCGGCATCCGGTGCTTGAGATATTGGCCTGGGACTTTCCAGTAAAGAATGTCCCCAGGTCAGAATGTGCTGGTTTTGGTGGAGTGTTGTGAAATGATTGGTAAACTCTTCCCCCAAGATTAGAGCTTTCAGGTCTCGAGCTGGGTCACGAGTCCCCATCCTGGCCACTGGGTCCCTCTGTCCCTCTCGCTGATCCTGGGCTCAGCTTACTGCCTGTGCCTCTGTAGGTTCACTCCCATCACCTGGCCTTAGGTCTCCATGCAGGGACTGGCATGTACACTCGTGTCCCTGTGAGCCCCAACCGCAGAGTGCTCCAGATTGGGCGTCCTTTCAAGTCTGCGCTGTCCTTGTCACCGTCCCTTGGCCCTTGGTGTCACCAGCTGCCCCTCCCCCCCGCCAGCTGGGTGCCCAAGTGTCTGAGCCCTCGTCTCCCTCACATGACCAGCCTTCCTCATGCCTTTCCTCAGCACCAGCATCCCGCCTGCCGAAGCTGGGACACCTCTGGCCTGACCCAGCTGATCTTCCCAGCCAGTAGGCCCGGCACAGTGCCAGGTAGGGGAGAGTCTGCTCCTGTCCGTCTCTCCTTCACTGGGTTCCACCTTGGTGCCTTTGCTCACCCTCTTCCTTCCCTTCCAACCCCAGCTCAGCCTGCCAGCTCAGGGTCGCCTTCCCTCGAAGCCCTTCCATCCCCACCAGCCAGCCTCTTTCGAAGTCAGCATCCAGTCAGGAGCCCTGCCCTGCAGAACTCCCTGTTTCCATTTCACTGGTGAGGAAGCTGGAGCAACTGCCAGGGGCCATGAAGAGGATGTCTGGCATCCTGGGAACTGTGTTCCCAAGGCCAGGCAGGGGCAGGTCAGGCGGTCAGTGGGGTAGGGGAAGGACCCTGGGCTGAGGATGGTGGAGACAGGGACAGCAGCTGTAGGGTCAGACTGGATGGATCGATGGGGGCCAGCTCCCACCCTCCTCAGGGACAAACAGCAGAAACCTGAAGCGGGGAGGGCGTCGCTCCAGCAGCAACTTCACAACTCAGCAGAACTGCGAACAGCCAGTGGGCGACAGCGCCCCTCTGCCCACGCCACCCCGCCTTCCTTGGCCTCTTCTAGGGCCTTATTCCCATTCGCTAGCTCAGAGCTGCTTCCTTGGAGTCTGCGAGGG
>NW_006783413.1:2868528-2884145 GCF_000442215.2 Lipotes vexillifer | reverse complement strand
AAAGAGTTGATGCTGGGCTCTGCTTCCCTTGGGGTGGTTGGAGTATGGGGAGTGTGGTGCCAGAGCAGGTAAGATAGAGGAGGGGCAGCCCCGCCCTTCCAGGTGAAGCTGAGGAGGGGGCTTTGTCCAGCATCTGTTGAGCCCCAGTTGGGCTGGGTGTTTGGAGCACACCTGGGCCTGCCCCCTGGAAGGCCATTCCAGTGGGAGGTGGCACGTGCCGTGGAACTTCATCGGTGGTTGAGGAGGTGTGGGCATGGAAGTGAGTACCTGGGGGCTGCGGGAGAGCGCACAGACTGGTCTGCTTGGGTTGGGGGGGCATGGGTTAGAACAGACTCCTCCACCTGGTGACTGGGCTGGGAAGGGTGGCGGGAGCAGAGGCGGCGAGGGGCGAGGTCCAGCCCCATGCGCCTAGGAGGCCTGAGAGGAGCTGCAGGACTGTCCCGACAGACCCCAAGGAGGCCCCAGTGTTTTGCTGAGGAGGCCTCCGAATTGTGAAAAGCACCCACCCAGGGCAGTCACCTAGGCTGTTGGCTCGCCCACCTCTGCTCAGTCCTCCTCACCCCACCCCCAGCTCAGCCTAGGCTTTCATGCAAGGGAACCTTATTGAATTGAGCCTCAGAGAAAATCCGGCAATGTTTTCATTATTTTCATAATTTACACCCAGAAATTAGGAGGTAGGGTCTGTTTGTTATTAATACACTCAGCCTGTTTGACCCCCTAGACTTGAAACTAATTTTCATCTGGACCAAGATGTGCTGTAAATCCCAAGGATCCCAGTGCTAATGAGAAGCTCCAGGTGGCCCTTGGGGCCCCTGTCCCATGCCCTGCCTCAGTCCTGAACATTCGCAGGAGAAGGGCGGAATCTCCTGGGCCGAGACCGGGGTTTCATGAAACCCTCAGGCTTCACGGCTTCCCAGGGGTTTGGTGCCCAGTCCTGGAGTCCGCAGGGAGCACTGCTTCACCTGAAACCCGCCGTCAGCTTTTAGCTGCTTTTGACCTGAACTGTGTGTGGTGGTGTTTGAAAAACTTGAACTCGGGTGTTAAAACCTTTCCCCTCTCTGGAAATCATCCTTCCTAGAGTGAGGGTTTTAGAGCCGTGCTAGGCTTGGGGACTGTCTGGTCCTAGCTCGTTTTACAGGTGAAGAAACAGAAGGCCTTCGGGGTGGGGTAGGGCTGCCACTGAGCGGTGGAGAGATGAGGTCCCGGTCCAGGGCTCCTTCTGGTCCCCACAGTGTTGTTTGGTAAGTGATCCAAGGCCTCGTGAAGCCAGTATCCCCTTGTTTCTGGGGAATTCCTTACCATAAATGACCCATCTTCCCTCCTTCATGCATCCCCTCAGCCTTTGCAGTGGCCGGCATCCGTGGGAGGTGTTGCCTCTGTCCAGTCCTGGGGGAGAATGAAACTTCTCGCCCCCCACCCCTGCCTTCCTCTGCTGGAGCCCCATCTAGGTCAGTCCTTCGCTCCGCCTCTGGGGCCCCGTCTGCAGGCAGTGATGTCTCTTCCTTCTCTGGGACTCAAGAGTCTACAAGGAAAACATCTTTGTTTCAGGAAATCTGTGGGTCTTTGGAATATTTCTAATTAATATTGTCAGATTAGTTGGCCTTTCTCTCATTTTCTTCCAGGACCTTGGCTATCAGTTATACACATGGAGTGATTGTCATAAAAGTTTACATTTACTTTCCTTTTACTGATTATAAAGTGCTTTTGTAGACATTATCTCATTTCATCTTCAGAATGACCCTGGAGGCAGCCCAGTTATTCTCATTGTTGAGACAGAGAAACTGCAAACTAGGGAGTAGAGGCAGCCCTCACAGAGTCACCCAGCAGCAGGGCCGGCACGTGCGCTCAAGTCTCGGGGTGCCAGGTCCAGTGTTCACTTGCTGTATCACATCAGTCCCTGTCCCTGCCCCTTTCTTTCATTGACTGGAGCCTGTGCTCTGAGCTACATCCTACGGGACAGGTCATGGGAGTTAAAGACAGTCACAGCCACTCCTGCCCTTCAGAGCTCACCTCTTATCTACGGAGGCCTCAGCGGGGAAGTGCAGGTGAACTGCTGTGTGTGCAAGTCAGCATTCAGACTCGTTGACCGACGCTGGGGGAGAGAGCTCTGCGTGCCGGCGAGTGCGTGGCCTCCAGGGACACCAACCTGGGTTCCCTCTGGAGCCAGCCGGCCCTCCTTCCTGCTCTCACGTCAGGGGCTGCCTGTCAGCCCCGTGTCCCCCGGCCACACCTGGTCTCATCCTGCAGTGAGGCGGGACTGCAGAGGACCCAGCTCTCCTGAATGAGGCTTCCAGGTCAAACCGTCCAAAGGGCTGGGCCTACAGGAGCCACCCAAAGCTAAAGGACAGGGCTGCCCAGGGCCTCCCCATCCACAGAGAGCCCATGTGTTTTCACACACAGGGTGAGGGGAGGCACAGTCGTGTCTGGAAAGAGCCCTGGGTTTGACGCTAGACGCGGAGCTATAATTATCATCTTTAATTACATGACAGTGCCTCTGCCAGGGAGACGTGCTGGCCGATTATCTCCTCTCCTGACAAGGGTGGTTCCATCTCTGACATAAACAGCACACATGCACTTGAGATTTCAAAATTATGAAAGGCCCATTCAGAGTCGCCTACCAAGGACCCCTGGCTTCTTTTCCCAGAGAAAGGGGCCAGCCAGGTGGAAGCCCTACAAGTGCTTTCTTGCCGGCTGCTGAAAAAGAATGCCTGCTCACCTCTGCGTGGCCTTGATCTTTAACACTAGAAGAAAAGAACACACCTTTTCCCCAATGCTTAAAAAAAGAATAGTAGAAAACCACGTAACAGTAGCCGTTGTGTTTGTGTTGATGTCCTGAACACATCCATGCTCCTCGATTCTCACACCACCCTGGGGAGGTAGACAGGGCACATGGTGTTATCCCCATTATGTAGCTGGGGAGATGAAGGCTCAGAGAGGTTAAGGCACTTTCCTGAAATCACACAAGAAACCAGGACTGGAGCCCAGTACCTGACCATAAGCCGGGCTTCCACACACACAGGGCAGTTTCTGTGGTTCATTTTGGGAGCTCCCTCAACCCCTGATGCTCTGGGGCTCTCGTGTTGCAGGTAAAGCCATTCTGGCCCAGGGTATCTTGCACATTATAGGGCTCTGATGAGGGCAGTCCCCAGAGACTTTGGAGGGCAAATCATGCTAGAGTCCCCAGGTGGACAGATTAGCCCCGTGTTGCAGACGGAATCCTGCCTGGCCTCAGAGCAGGTCCACCAGGGCAGCAGCATGCAGTGCAGGAGACATGGAGGCTCCGTGGAACACCCGCCCAACTCTCTGCCCCCGGCCCTGTTCTCTGGGCAGCCAAGAAGCCTCTCACCCCAGCCCATCTGTAAAACATGAGGAATGTCAGTCCAGCACCCTGCCCACCACCCTGGGTCAGGGTGAGGGGCAAGCTGCCCTGAAGATGTGAGTTCAGGGCCTTCCAGTGTCAGTTTGTGTCATAGTCACATGGGGAAGCGAGGGGAGGTGGGTGTGCCGTGCTGCAAATGCAGATTCCTAGGCCCTGCTCCTTATGGGCTCGCTGGGGCCCAGGAATCTGCATTTTAATAGCTGGCTCCATGACTCTGGGACAGGTGGTCCCATGGTTTGAGAGGCCCTGCTTTAGCCTGGGGTCTCCTTCAATTCCTGGCCCTCTGGTCTGGTCTGCCAGCAACATCGCACTCCCTGACTTCTTGCCTCACTCTCTTTCTACCTCCACTGCAGGGGCGTGGACATCCATTCTGGTGTCTCCTTGACATCCCTCTCTGCAAATCCTGAGCACCGGGGGCTGCAGAGAGGAGCAGAAACCCCTGCTCTGGGAGTGGGCAGTGTCGGGGGCCCAGGCTTGCAAGCTCATCTTGTTAGCTTCACAGCTGTGATCTTACAGTGAAAATCCTGTGAATCTTTGAGTGGCCAGATAGAATAAGGCCAGGGTGGAGAGTGTGTTATGGTTTGGCGGAGGAATCGTGAGCTGAAGGACTCTGGAGCTCATCCCAGCACCGCTGACTCCTGGTTTGAGTGTGGGCAAGGCGCTGCCCCTCGGGGCCTCATTTTCCCCATCTCTAAAGTCAAAGCTTCGACCTGATCCTGAGGTGACTTAAGTGCTGATCTCCTCTGGTGGTGGCAGTAGCAGGAGTAAGACACACTAGAAGCTCACAGATCCCACTGGGCCTAAGGACATGATCCCGCCCCACACACACAGAAGCCCTCCCGGGCCCTGCCTGCTGGGCTGCAGCCTTTGCTTGTCACCAGCCGTGATCAGACCTTTGCACGCCCTGTTTCACTCGGTGTCGGCAACTTCCACTCAGCACCCTGGAAACCTGTTTGTGAGCCGAAGCCACACTAGAGACCCTGGGGGATGTCTTTCCAGAGAAACCTGCTTCCAAATGGAGAAAATTTCACCGTGCCCACTTAAAAAAAAATTTTTTTTTTAATATATATTTTCAAGGGCTGTCATTTTGCATGTGCGTCATCCCAGTAAAGAGGAGCAGCATTTGAGCCCCTGGGTACCCTGTGTCCCTGCAGCATGTGTCATTCCCCTCTGAAGAGGGGCGCTCTCAGAGAAGGGAGGGAAGTGTCGAGGACCAAGTGAGGGGCCATGAGCCAACCTCCCCCTCACCCCTCCCAGATCCCTCCTTCTTGTGGTCACCAGATGATTTCCCCAGACACTGCCTGACAGTGTTACTCCCCTGCCCATAGACCTTCACTGAGCCCCACAGACCCAGGTGCAGACTTTCCAGGCCTTCCTCAAGCCATACCTCCCTCTGTGCCCCACTCAGGGACCCCAGGCTCCAGGCAACACCTGCAACACCTCCCTGCTCTCCTGTGTCAGTTCTCACCATAACCTCCTCCCAGGAGCCTTCCCCAAGCTCCTTGCTCCCACAGGACTCACATAATGCTTCTCATTCCTCTTTTCCTGTTCCTGCTTCTGAGTTCTGAGTGAGCCTCTCTCTCCTCCAGCAGCCTGGACAGGACCTGAGTCATTCCCCAGAGTCTAGCATGGTGCCCGGCACTTGGGAAGAGCTTGTTGAAACGGGATGAAAACAGGCCTTTCCTCCACATGCGTCTGAGCCTTGTCTTTGAAGTTGGTTTAATGGCTGCAAATGTAATAATCAGTTGGGATGTTGGATCTCCTGTTTGTCCCTGAAAAATGAGCACTCACACACGAGTAATGATTTTGAGGCTGTCAGAGCACATGCTCTCCTGAATGTGAAAACAGGCGATGCAGAGACAGTTGGCCTCACCCTGGTGGGAGATGTCGCAGGTCTCTGGAGCGTCTGTGGTTCGGGGACGTTTACAGTTTATAGAGCCATTTGTGGTTGGGGAGTCCAGGCCAGCGGGGTAACAGTCTGGTCTGACCCCGGCCCTAGTGACTCCCCACTGCCAGTGAGCTGCCGGCTGCTGGTCACTGGTGCCTTGGAATCGTATCTCTGAGACCTCAGAGCAACAGCAACAGGGAGATAAGTGGGGTGTCACTTTACAAGGGAAAGAAGCTCTGCCCCAGCAAGATGCAGCAAGTGCCCGTCACACGGCTTGCCTGCCTCCCAGCTCTATCGGCTTTGTTTTACTCCGTGGGTACCAGGAGCCAGGAGGAAACATGGCTCCTGTTGTCCCCACCCCCATTTCAGGGCCCTCTGTCCTTCAGTGGGGTCCTGCCTGACCTCAGGTGTCCACAGCCCTGTTGTCCATTCTCCCACTTGCCCTTGTCACACAGTGAGAAGCTCCTATCCACCCTAGACACTCTAACCATCAGCCTTAGGCTAGAGGAGCAGAGCCTCAGTGTCCATCTCTCTTTCCTGTGTGGAAGGCACAGGACTCCAGGCAGGCATGGGCCGAGGCGCGGTGGGCCTTAGGGAGGCGAGAGGAGGGTGGTGTCAGGTCAGCCACAAAGAGATGGCTGGGGTGGGGGTAGGCTGGCAGGACTTTAGGAGCATTTTGTCCGTTCACCGGTCATTTTGCCGCCCCGTGCCATGACACTGACATAAGTGAGACCCTTGGAGGCAGCAAAGTGTCTCCCGGGGAGACACTTTGGATCCAGGTGAGGCACCAAAGTGTCTTGGACTTCACTTTATGGGGTGGCGGTCCACACCAAGATGGCACAATCACTTGGGTTCCAAGGGAAAATGAGGCAGGAAAGGCTTCCCAAGAGCTGAAGCTTGACCCAAGTCTTGACAGACGAGCAAGCTGAGAGGAGGGGACCCACCACCAGTGGCTTCACGGGTGCTTAGCTGGGTCCTGAGGAAGCTCAGAAGTGGGTGTTCTGTTGGGGAGGGGGAGAGACGGCCAGTGCCATGCCCAGAGTGAAGAGAGCAGCCCCAAGTGGCCGGCGTGGCTGCAGTTTCAAGGCTTGTGGAGGGCACGTGAGGAGTTGTGTGACTGCGGGGTGTTTGATGGCCAGTTGACAGAGGGTTTTCCGAGCCCCTGGAAGGGTTGGGGCTTTACCCTAGGGACCACTGGGAGTTATTGAACTGTAACCCGCCCCTCACCCACTTCCCACCCATCAGCTTACCTTTCCCCTGAATCAAATCAAGCTTACTGAGAGCCCCCTGCTGGTACCAGGTGGGCACTGGGCCATTTGGGGTGCACAGATTGATCCCATTGAGCCTCTACTCTAAAACCGAGGTTGAGTTGGAAAATTAGTCTAGGATAAGAAGTTGGGTTGAGTCAAGTGGAAGTTAAAGCCAGTACTGGAAAAAAATGTCTTGAGGCCTTGAGTGCTTAACTAACATATGAATAGGATAGATCTTCAGTGCTTGAGTGGGCAGCAGAGGGGCAAAATGCCTCCCGAGGGCGGTCAGGAGTAGCACTTGAAGGAGGTGAGCTCTAAGCCTGGTCTGGAAGGGCTTGGGGAGCTGAAAGGAGAGGTCATTGCTGGTGGGGAGCGTGATGTGGGGAGCAGGCGGTAACCTTGGCCCAGGGCCTGGCGCAGAGTGAACGTGCTGACTTTGTGATTCTGAATGTATCCAGCATTCAGGGGATGGGGAGCCAGCCTGGTGTTGTAGAAATGAGCGTTTTAGACTCTCGCCTAAGTGTTAGCTGACCTACCAAATATTTTTAAAGAACTGCTGCACTATTTAAGTCCTTGAAGCAGGCTTCTGCCATCTGGGTACCTATGCATGTAATCACAGCTCCTGCACACACCCAGGCCATGGGCTTGGGTTAGGGACCCTCCATCCAGGGTTGGCTATAGGCTGCAAGGCTGTTCTTCTGACGTGCTGCTTCTCCCTCCTGAGCAGGCTTCCCCTGGGAGCCCCAGCTGAGCTCAAAGGCTGTCATGCAGGTGAGAACCTGGGGAGCTCTTCTGGGGCGTGAGGGCAGAGGTGGGCTTCAGATCCTCCTGAAAATTGAGACACACCATCAAGCCTGCAGACAGGTGGCCCATTCTGTGTCTGCTCCCACCTACAGACCATGGCTGGCTGCAGGCGCACAGAATGGCTGTGGTCACTCCAGCTCAGGGATTTTTCAAAACAGCCATTTCAGGTTGTCCACCACATAGAAAAATCTCCATAAAGCACCCCAGCACATCTCATTTTAAACAGCAGGAGCTTCCTGGTGAACCCTGTAAGAGGAATTAGTTGCAAATTAAACCCCCAGGAAACAGAATGATTTGACCTATTGTATAGAATTGTTGGACGTGAACCAATTGGATGTTGAAAGACATCTGCCTAAGATGATTTGGCTCTTAGAGTAATTGCTCCTGAGCCATTTCTTCTGGCAAATGTGAGGGAGTGCAGTCAAGGGTCCTACACAGTGACCTTCTCTACAGAGCAGACGAGAAAAATTTGAGCACCCCTCTGCTCTCTGTTCCCACTTCCCTGCCCCCTACAGTGTCACTCCCACTATTAATGTCCTCAGCATGGTCAGTGAGGGAAGCAGGTCAGGAGGAGGGAGGCTTTCTCCAAGTGAGGATGAATGAGGTTTTCATGGAACTTGGGTGACAGAAGCCTCCTCAGCAGGACCCCTGAGGCCCTGTTCTCCCTCAGGCTTGGAACACACCGTGACCAGTGCCTGCGGGGGAGCATTTTTACAGACTGGCCACCAGTGACCAGTGGCTGCTGAAGGACACAGTGGTCAGCCCGCTGAGTTGGCAGGGAGAC
The DNA here is from genome assembly GCF_000442215.2 of Lipotes vexillifer. Classification (NCBI taxonomy): domain Eukaryota; kingdom Metazoa; phylum Chordata; class Mammalia; order Artiodactyla; family Lipotidae; genus Lipotes; species Lipotes vexillifer. Next base: position 2,876,040 of record NW_006783413.1, on the reverse strand, counting down.
TCAGAACAGCAGAGCCTTCTCCAAGTCAGTGGTGGGCGTACCAGGCGCAGAGGCCAACAGGTTTAAACACCAGAGGAGAGCTTGCCCTGAAGACAGGTTGAGAAATGCCTTTGGGGTAGGGACGTCCCAGGCGAGGAATGGCGTCTTTGTCTTGCCAGGATGGAGTGGGGAGCCCTGGCGGTCATTTGGCCAGTGGCCGGTGCCTCCTTCCAGGGAGACGTGAGTGAAATCTGAAGTGCGTGTGTGTCTGCGTGGCAGCAGCTGTAACGTGACAGCTGCCACCCCCACCCTCCACCCCCCGACTCCTTCCCCTCTCAGTACTCCAACCCCCGTTTCCGAGCCAGCAAGGAAGCTTGTCTGGCAGCACCAACTCAGCTGTCATACCACATCAGTTTTTGTAGGTTCCCAGCTAGTGGAAAATTGCCAAACGTGAGCAGATGATATACTTAATGAAATGCTCAGGAAGAAAACTTTGGTTCCAGTTACTGGAGGCTTTCTATATAACATAAAAGCACTCCTTTCCCCACAGTGTTTCCAAATTGTTCGGTGGTAGGTACCATGCAAAAAAAAAAATGTCATGTTTCTAAACCCTGGAATCAGATCATGTCTTTTCAGAACCTTGTCACACATTGCAGGGTTCTTCCTTTTGGGGATAAATATGGAAAATATTGATAGTGAGGTAGAAGTTGATTCTGTTTGTTCAGCATCAGTGAAAGACCTAGTACATGACTGAAATTACAAAAGAAAAATGAAATGGGACGTCTTCTCCTTGTGAACATAAACTGATGGAATGGCGAGTCATTTATACCAGATGTCAGCTAGAAATAAGGCTGTGTGTCTATCTGTGCACATGTATGTATATGCTGCTCTAATCTGTAACGTCTGCACAGGGTTTTATGGTTTACAAGGCTGTTTTTATATCCTTTGTCTGGTTTTATTTTATAACAGCCTCATGAAGTTGATATTAGTATTCTCCCCACTCCACAGCAGAGGATGCTGAGGCTCTCCTGGGGCAAGTTGACCCCCGAAGGGTGTGAGCTGGTAAATGGCAGAGCCAGGTCTTGAACCTAAGACTACTGAGTCTGGTTCCAAAATGTGCACACCAGTCAGTCTATTAGAGCTGCCAACATGTTTGGTACCTGGGATTAAAGCACTACATTACTGGGGGAAGTGAGAGGCTAATCATTTGAATTATATTTGCACTTACTCCAAGACAGTCAAGGTTTGAAACATGCTGGAGTGCAGGGAGGGACAGAAGACAATACTGTTTTCACGCACAGCACTCTTCCCTTGTTACTTATTGGGTCAAGTGACATCATTTGACCATTGAGGAGTTGGAGGCCCAGAGAGGTTGGAAGACTCTCCAGGGCACCCAGCTTGGAAGTGGCTTGGATCTGAGAGTCAAATCCAGATCCCATGGACACTTTCTGTGCTACTGGGTTGCTACAGCCGTATATAAATGTAAAATGTGGAAAGGAAGGAACAGTATGAAAAAGGGTGATATAGTAAATAAATGAACAACTGGGATCAATCGTCAGCCTAACGTTTAGTCACTTTACAGACGTGGAAGGTGCAAGGAGCCCAGGGTCTGCTGGCCATGAGCTCAGCCAGGCTCCTGACCCACAGCCCGAGCTCTGCCCATTGCCCGCCAGGTCTTAGCTTGTCTGAATTTTCTGCAGGTCTTTGAACCAACAGATAGGAATGCTCTGGAGTTGATCTCTGTCCTCTATTGCCAGCTTCATAGTTGGAAGAGAACTTTAAATTCCAGACTGCGGCAACCCCTCCCTATCAAGTGAGACTGCAGTCTCAGGCTCATTTCAGAAATTCCGTATTTCTCAACGGTGAGTCCATGTTAGCCCTGCAGTTATTTTTAGGTGGGAACTTTATATTTTCTCTTTCATACCAGTTTGGCTTCCCTGCTTAGCAGGGGTTATATTTTCTGTCTAGCAATAATGTTGGAGCTGCCTTATTTTTAGCTTGGTTCGTTTTTCTTCCTGTAATTTCTTTTTTCTTCGAATTTAATACACATTCAAATAGGCTTTCTTTCCCTCCCTGCCCCCCCCCCAGTTCTCATTCACTGCATCCTAAGACTTAATCCAAAGGCAGGTTCTAAGTCTCATTTTGTTCCAGGGAAAAGGAAGAGGAAGAGGCTTCAGCAGGCCTTGAGTATCTCTTGTCACATGGGCTGCTACTTGTCATTTTATTAAAGTCTCTTCACCGATCACTCACCCTGTGTGCCCCTGATAAGAAATGCTTTTGACCCCTGCACTCCACCCCCATCCCACTTCTGCAGAGAAAAACCTACTGACCAGGGTAGCGTGAGGCACTCTGAGGGGCTAGACTGCTAGAGGGCCTAGCGTGTGAGCATGTGACTGTGCATGTGTATATAGATACGTGTATGTTCATACACGTGTATGCATGTATGTCTGTACATGCAGGTACACACACACATACTCTGGTGCTCCCCAGACCCTATTTCCATCTCTGGCACCCATAGCATTTGATTCTGGCTCACGGGCACCCCACAGGTAACACTTGAAATAGGACCCACGGTTGATATAATATGTTGTCATCATTTAGTTCATTTATGCCACCCTGCATGTGGTGGCAAGGCAGCAGTGAGAATGCAGTCTAAAACTTGAGGAAACAGGCCTGCAGGGACCTGACTAGCCCAGCCCCCAGCACAGGATAAGGTGAGGTGGGGCAGACCCGGAGCCCTGCTCACCCCTTGGCCTCCTCAGAAGCCTTCGATGGCTCCCTATTGCCTCTCCACTAGAGTGTGATCCTTTTAGCCTGGTGGTACTTAAGCAGATGACACACATAATCACGTAGCCCCAGAGAAGACTGTGTTTTAGGCTGCGAGCTTCTCTAGGGCAAGGACCAGGCTTGACTGATCAGCATTTCCCCATAAACCAGCAACACGGGAGCTCCGTAGGGAAGAGCAAGTGAAAGAACGAACTAGTGAAGCAGGTTGCCACGTCCAGACCTCCTCCCTCACCCATTTGCCTTACGGATTTCCAGGGTCAGGATCTCACTCCATTTCCCGAAGGACCTTTCTTGTGTTGGAGCCGGAATCCTGTCTCACTCCTATGGATAAGAACTTGTCAAGCTGCTTGTAATCCCTTCTGATGCCCTCGGCAAGGAGTCACCTTTCAGGAAGCAGCCTCTTTTGTGACTGGGCCTGAAGGTCTAGACCTGCTTCCCTGAGCATCCACCCCCCAAAAAGGGCAGCCTGTTTGCTATCACACATCTCAAGTTGATTTTGGTTCATAGCTTGCTGATCAGTGTTGGTTGATGGGAATTACCTCGACCTGTCACTTAGAGGAAAGGATAACAAGCCCCTGGGAGGGTGGGGTCCTTTGCAGTGAAACCAAATGGGTCCCAAATGCTTTCAGGGATCAGGCCTGTCCTCGTAGCTGTGTTTTGGGGAAGCTTTAGTTGTTTGTGGTGCCGAGACTTGTAACTACAGCTCTTTAACGTGTCTCTAAGCATGGAGTGCCTCCACGGATGACCAGGGACATGTTTGGTGGCTGTGTTATAATTAATATGTACATCTTAGAGTTAAAAACCAAAACATGGTCTCCTCCAAACTCTATTTCCTAAACTTCAAATGTGTAAACATGACATGAAACGGTAGTTGTTTAAAAACAGTCACAAAAGCAGAAGCTGTTGATCGGAAGCCTGTTCCACAGGAATGTTAAGTAGATGAGGGAATTCCACAGCCATGGTGCTTCCCGAAAGCAGCAGGGAGCAAGAAGGACAGTGTGCACGGGCTCTGATGAAGGCAGATGTGGCCAATCCCAGCTCTGCCCCGCGACCTCACTCACCTACTCTTCCTGTTGCAGCCTCAGTTTCCCCATCTGTCCTGCAGTCAATATAAAGCTGTAGGCACCATGCCTGGTTCAGAGTAGACCCTCAACAAGTGCTGTCACGAACAATAATAATAATAAAGAGGATAGTTTCACGTGCCACGTCTGCACGTGAAACTTCCTTTAAAAATATTTTTTTAATTATTCCATTAAAAAACCATGTGCTCTGGGTAAGAAAACATACAGGCATATAGGAAATTTAAAAATGAACTCTCTCTTCCAGAAACAAGAATCGTCATTAACAATTTGTTTTATATTCCTTTAGCCCTTTTCCCATTAGCTTACAAAAATACACATCTCTACATACTACCAGCATTTTTTTTCCTACATAAATGCTGTCCTACTAGACATCGTTCTGCATCACAGATCTTGTCCGAGGTCATTAGTCCTTTTGAGTGGTTCTATAATGTGACTGTAACACAGTGTATTCAGTCATTCCCCTATTCATAGACTTTTAACTTGTTTCAAGTTTTTCATTCTTACATTCTGCAGCAAACATCTGTGTATATTTATTTCTGCTTGTGGGTCTGGGTATTTCTGTAGAATTGATTTCCAGAAGTGGAACTTCAGGCCTTAGGGTATTTAATTTTTGTTAGATTCACCAATTTGATCCCTGAAAAGGCCATTTCCAGTTTATACTCCCTCCACCAGTCGGTGAGTTTGGCTCCCTTCCTAAGGTAGACAAATGTTTTAAAAATATTTTTTCCTGTGCTAAGTTCTGAATTTGCAAAAGACTGCTTACGTTAGGACTCGCAGGGGATGTGTCAAGATGGATTGGACTTGAACTCGGCCCTCAGAAGCTGGAGTGGGGGTGGGAGCTGAGTGTGTAGGTGGCTAGAATCATGGTAGAGTCTCAGGGTCCCTGGGCTGAGGCACCCTCACCGCTAACATTGAGGGTGTGCAGGGGTGGTAAGTACCATCCTAGCTTCTTGAAGGGAGGCGTTAGTGACAGTGTCAGATTCATCTTTGAGCCACTGTACCACCTCTTAACACACTGGGGGTTCGATACATGGGGTCCCAACCCAAATAGAAACTCGGACTTGGGGTTCTGGGGCTCCTAGAGGGTAGCTGGTTGGAAAAGGCCACCAGTGGTGAGAAGGCCATCTCCACTCAGCATCTCATGGTGCCTCTGCTCTCATGTTCCAGGCATTGATGGCATCTTTCACACAGTATGGAGTCTCTTCAGGACACCTTTTTAGGGCCCCAAGAGGGGCTGTTCTTGTGTTTCCCAGCATAAAAACATTCATTATCCAGATGTTTCCTTCCAAAAATTCTTGAAATGGTCGTATGGATGGTGTAATCTGTGATAGCTGTTGACAGGAAAGAGCCGCTTGAAAGCAGTTCTAAACAGTGGTAGCTTTCGGGTTCCTAATTCTTGTGTATAGCACCTCACACACACCTTCCCTTTCTCCACCCTTCTTTCAGACAAAACAAAAACACTCCATCGGGTTTTTTGTGCTGCGACACCAAGAAATACAAGATGTAACAGTACAGTCGGAAAGACCGGTAGAGTAGGAATTGTGTGGGTTTCTCACTCTAACTTTGGCAAGTCCCTTTGATTCTGGGTTTCCTGTTTGCCCTGTTAAATGGGGTTGTTGGCTCTGACCATTAGGATTTGTCTATAACCAGATGGTTATAAAAACCAAATCACACAAACTGTGGGCCAGAAAGTTCTATCTGGAATGAGGGAGTCTTGCTGTTGGTCTTTTTTGTTAAGTTTGGATTGGCTCTTGGCAGGTGGTCACTCCTGGGCCAAGTAGGGATCCCCACTGAGATCCCCACTCTTGCAGTGACTTTGCTACCGTGAGGTCTCCTGAGGGTGGAATTGCAGGTTCCTCTAAGAGAGCTGAGGCTTGGCTGCATCCCTAGTTCTTCAGGGTCAGGAAGAGTGGCAGGTCTCCTCTGCATTGTGATAAAGAGGTTTTCTTATAGACCTGGCTTCTGTGTTGATACACAGTCTTTTCAGGAACTGTTTGAGAAGGGGAGCAGACAAGCAGCCCATCCTAAGAACGTGCATGGTAAGCGTGTGAGGAAGGATTCTTCACGGAGGCATAAGTTAGGGTTCTCCAGAGAAACAGAACCAATAAGAGATTAATTATAAGAAACTGGCTCGTGTGATTATGGAGGCTGGCAAGTTCCAAGATGAGTCAGAAAGACCCAATAGAGCCAATGGTGTAGTTCTAGTCCAAGTTTGAAGGCCTGAGAACGAGGAGATGCGATGGTGTAATTCTAGTCCAAAAGCCAACAGGGTCGAGACCCAGACAGAGCCAGTGTTTCAGTTTGAGTCTGAAGGCAGAAAAAAAGTTGATGTCCCAGTACAAATGCTGTCAGGCAGGAAGAATTCTCTTTATTGGAGGAGTGTCAACGTTTTTGTGCTATTTGGTCCTTCAACTGATTAGACAAGGCCCACCACATTAGGGAGAGCCATCTGCTTTACTCAGTCTGTGGATTTAAATGTTAATCTCATTCAGAAACACCGTCACAGAAATATCCAGAATAATGTTTGACCAAGTATCTGGGCAACCCTGTGGCCCATTCAAGTTGACCCACAAAATTAATCACAGGCAGGAAAACACAACTTTGTGTTGGTATAGAGCTTCTCCTCGTAGAGGGTTCTCATTGCATATTGGGGTTGAATTTGGGGGGAGTTTGCTGGAAGGTGGTTAGGATGCCAAGGTCAGGGACCCTGCACACTGTAGGATGGGTGCTCTTGTGTATGTCCCCTCTTCCTTCGTGTGCTGGAGCTACAGCACTGGAACAAGAAGCCTGTGTGAACATCCACTCTTTGTAGAATCAGACTGAGGTCTCTGGAGCCAGAAGGGCCTCCAAGACCATCTGCTTCACCCCCTCCCGCCTCACCTGGAAGGAATCTTAGCCCTAGCGGATCAGGCAGCTGACCAGGGTCACACAGCCAGTGAGCGGAGGGCCAGGCTGGTCCCAGGCCGGCAGCCTCGTCATCACCATCCAGCAGGCTGAGGTTGTCTACAAGTCCTCAAGGAGATTAGTTCCTCTCTTGAAGCAGTTCCAAAGCAAGGAAGCCTGGGGCAGAGAGCTTGCCAGGTCTCAGCAAGTCGCTTCCGCCGGGACAGCTATGCTGGGCATGCGGCACAACGCCAGCAGCACCCCTCAGCATGAGGCAGTGACCCCGCGACCAGCCCCAGGGCTGCCGCCTCCACCAGATGGGTATGGGTGGGGTTTGACCAGTTTGACTACAAACCTGTCACATGGCAAGGGGGGCTGTTAGGTACAGATGGAGAGAAGGGTCATGCCTGGAAGGGGTTCCTGGCTCTGCCCTGGGAGGCTGGCATCCTGCACCCAATGCCAGTTTGTAATCACTTGCCTAGAGCCAGCCAGCCTGGGACCAGCAGCATGCATTGGCCACCCCTCTAAAGATCTAGAATGTGCTTAAATACCTCTTTGATGGGCAGCTCTCTTCCTCCTGATACCATCCTTTGCTTTCCTCCCAGACTGCCACACCTATGTGTGGTCCTGGTCAGATAAAGCCCAAGATGACCTGAGTTGCCTTGACTAATGAGCAAACTGATGACCAGAGGGAAGAAGTAACCTGCCTGGCGTCACTCAGCACAGTGAAGCTAGGACCAAGCTAGGCGACCAAGGCCGCTCTTTCAGTGCTTGACTTCCC
>NW_006783413.1:2845133-2868003 GCF_000442215.2 Lipotes vexillifer | reverse complement strand
CAAGCTAGCCGACCAAGGCCGCTCTTCCAGTGCTTGCCTTCCCTGCTGACCTGAACATGTTCATGTTATTTTGGACCTGGTGAAGCGGAAGGAGCACCAACTAGTGTTGGAAAGGCGGTATAGACAGCTGCATGTTTAAGAGCATGGGCTTTGGAGTCAGGCTGCCTCCATCCCTGGCTTGCTGTGTGACTGTCTTTAAAGTGGTGATGCCAGCAGCACCCCCTTATAGAGGTGTTGTGAGAATTAAGTGAGAACTTGGAGGCAGTGTGCTTGGCACAGACCTTGGTACACCGTAGGCACTCAGCACTCTTCAAGTGTATTATTGAGAGTTGAGTCTCCTAGACCTTGGCTGAACCACTCAGCCTATCTGAGCTGCAGATTTCATACCAGGCAGGTGAGGAGGGGGCTTGGGTCCTCCAAGGCTTTGCTCTGCGAGGTCCCATGAGAAAGGGCTGGCGATGCTGCTCAGTGAGGGGTGTAGCCAAGGTGGTCTGGCATGAAAGCCTGTCCCCCGTGGCTTTATCACATTAGAGTGTGGCCCAAGGCCTCTCTGGAAGCTGAGACCTCACCGTGCCTAGCAGACTGGAAGATCGCACCAGAGGGGTGGCTAGCCCTCTCTGTAAGTACAGTCTGTCAATACTTGGAAGACACGAGGCTGGACCGTCTCTGGCTCTGTTTTCCAAGGCCCCTGGCAGTCCCCCCTGGGCCCCAGCCTCTGTCTGCAGCACAGGGGTCAGAGGACGCCCGCCTCTCTTGAGGTTGGCTTGAGGGTAATGGTGCCACCCCGACTCTGCCTCGTAGCCCAGCGGAAATGCTTTCTTTTCCACTTTGGGGAACTGTTCGCTGGAGTGTGTTTTTCTTTCTGGAACCCCGGGCATCCTCTCTCCACTATTTGAAAGGGTAGAGACCTAATTGTTTGGAGGGTCGGACCTTCAGGTCATCACAGTTGATCACCACGCCCTGGTGTTTCCTGCCAGCTTCTGTAAAAGCTTTTTTTCTGAAAGCGCAAACCTGATTGAGAGTGCTGGCCCACATTTTGCAGTTTCCTACCCCTCCTCCTGGCATTCAGGGCCCTCCATAGCCCAGCCCCAGTTTCCTTTTCTAGCCACTCCCCATCTCCTCTTCCTCAGTAGCGCCGGGCTTGGGACAACTCACAGTCTTTGGTTTTACCTCACAATCCTTCAAGCTTTCCTCTGTCCACAACTTGGCTCTGTTGCCCTTTATCCTGGGGCCCTGTCGTCACCCATCTGAATCTTCCTTATTTCCTTGAGTATATTCTACCCTGGGCCCCCCATTCATTGTCTGTGATGCCAGGCAGGTCCCTCGGCTTCTGTGGCCCTTGAGGGGCCTCTTTGCACCAAGACTTGAGATCCTCTGAAAAGCCACCTTCTCCCTAAGGTTTTTTGAAATCCCTGGGACTGCCTTTGCTTTCTGCCTCTTCCAAGCTGCCACCGTCTGTACCACTTTAGAACTGGGTTGGTCCCAACGGAGGCTCTGAGGCTGCCAGTCACCCTTGCCTGTCTGTGTCATGGGGACAAGGAATGACATGCAGCCAACACCCAGGACAGTGTCGGGCACAGGCAGGTGTTCAGTAACTCGTAACTGTTATTCACTCAGCACTTAGGGATGCTGGTGTCCCGATTCTCCTGCTAAACCACGGCTCCTCTGGGGGTGGGGGGAGCCTTGTCTCCACGTGAATGCTCAGCATTGGCCTGGGGTCCGCCTTAGCACCCAGTACGGACTCAGTGATGTTTGAGAAAGAAAAGAAGGCAGGCTCCCCAAATTGCCTGTGAATGTGGGTCTTCCTGAGAAAGTTGCCGCACTAAATGGATGCTCGTTGATGCACTGCCTTGAGCCTGGGAGCAGCCGGGATCCTGGAGCGGCAAGTTCGCCTCAGTGAGTCTCTGCAGGGGATGGCGACAGAACTCAGGCCTGCAGCCGCTCGGAGGCCTGTGCACGCGAAGGCAGTCACTGGAAGAGTGCAGAGTGATGGGCAGGGTGGAAGGGCCTGGCCATAATTGCAGGCAGCTCCTGAGAGCTCTGTAAAGAGGCCCATGTGGCCTTTTAAATCGTGAGCAAAGCACATTCGGTGTCATCAGGGGTGTGGGCTTGTCTCCCCCAGGGACCACAGAACAGGGCCCTCCAGGGGAGACCCCGTCCTGTACAGATGTCCAAGGGCAGGGATCAGACTGGGCTCCCTGACTCAGACCTGGGCCTTCCCCTCGCCCTTGGGCTGAGCGTAAAAGAGCAAGCGGTGCAGGTTCCACCGGGCAGTGACAGGCCTGCACGGCTCCCGCCGACGTGACCATTGTTCTTGTTCCACACCCTTGCTCCACAGAGCTCACCCTCTTTTTCTGGGGTGTTTCTATGCATGTCTGGAAAAGAGATGGTAAGAGAACTCCAATTAGTCAGTCTCGTGGCTTCTAGACAGCTCCGGAAACCAGACTAGATGGAGGAGGGGGTGGGGCCTCTGCCTGTGTTGTGTTGGGTTTGTGCCCAGGCTCCGTCTCCAAGCTGCCCTACCCTTGCTGCCCGGCGGGGTCCACCCGAGGACCCCTGCTGCCCCATGCTGCCACCTCAGCCTCCGGGGGCCCCCTGCATTCAGGCATTCATTAGGAGGAGGGTCTTTCTCCAGCAGATGTTTTAACAGTTTAGATGAGGAGAGCGTCCTCTGCCTTCCCTTTGATGTGGTGCCCGGAACTTGGCGGGGTTTCGGCTGTGTCTAATTAGGAACAGCTGCACGCCCCTCCTGTGGAACTCCTCACTTGGGCTGTGGTGCCGGGTGTGCTTTTTAACACCTCAGGCCTGACTGAAGTAGATGCCCCTGCCTCCAGAAGATTACAAACAAGACAGTCTGATAAAAGAGATATGAGGAAGCATCTGGGAAAGGTAGGAAGAAGAGCCCTGGTCTAAGAGTTAGAGGACCTGGGGCCTCGTCCTTCCCCAGGCCTCAGTTTCTCCATCTGTAAAATGCAGTCATTAGACTTCTGGGCACTGAGCCCTCCCCTGTGTGTTTTGTGTTCTGCACAAGAGTTGATCTGGAGCAAAGCTCCCATGTGGAGGCGAGAGACTGCCAAAGCAGCAGCTAAAATCAGAAGTTGTGGATCCAGAAATGGAAGGTTCATAGATGGGTGGTGAAACCCTGCCATCTCCAGCACAGGGTTGCCTGTTAGAGCTCGTAAGCAGGCCTTCTGTGGCTCTGGGGGATGAAGGGTGATCTCAGAGGAGGAGGGCGCTTGGAATGGTATTCCAAGGATGCCCCAGTAGTGGTAACTGACATGAAGTCAACATTCCCGGAGTGCCTTCTGTGCACCAGGCGCCGTTCTAAACACTGAACGTACAAGAATTCGTTTGATCCTCATAACATCCTGGACACTGTTGTCCCTGCTCCAGAGATGAGGAAACTGGGGCAAGATGCTCTGGGTCCCCCATTGGGGCTGGGATTTGGGCCCCAGCAGTCTGGCAGGATCAGTGTTTTCAGCCACCACACTGTGCAATTGAACCTGTCGCTTTCCTGTACCCAGGGCTTTGCCTCCCAGGTGGCGGGTGCAGGGCAGCACCAGTCAGTGGCGCTGCATTGTCCTAATAATGCAGCCCTGGCCCATGGAGGCCTGAGGGCACAGCCTGGCAGGCCCATCACTGGCTGAGTAGAGGTTTCTTGGGCTGACAGGGGATGGCAGGGCCTGGGACTGGAAGCCTCCTTGGCCACACATCTCTACTGAGCTCTGCCACCCTGTCATTTGGGATCTGGTGTGGATTCCCAGACAAACCAGCTGGGAAAATTAGAGGTGAGGGGCCTGCAGGCTGGCATCTGTCATTTCCAGCTAGGCTCCTGCATGTCTGTGCCAGCCTCACCCTGCCCAGCTCCACCCTGCCTGGGGGTTCTCCACCCTGCACCTCTCCTTAGACAGTCTTGGGGTTGCTGTCCCATGGCATTCAAGGCCGTCCAGAATCACTTCCACCTGCCTCGGCATCCCCTCTCAATGGGCCCCCTGGATGGCCCACCTTCCCCACATACACCTTGTGCTTCCAGCCCCTGTGCCTCTGCTTCGGTCCTTCCTTCATCAAACACCCAATTTCTCTGCCATACCACCGTGCCATGCCCTCATGTCTAAATTCTTTAAGGCCCTCCCAGATTTCCCTCAACTGAGTTGTAGGGTCACATCTGCTCCCTGTTGAGGACCCTAAGCCTCCTCTGTCTGTGTTGGGGGCTCTGGCCCTCTCTCCCCGAGGGCTCCCTGAAGACCAGGACTGTGTCTGCTTCATCTCCATCTCCTCTCGTGCTGGGCATTCAGTAGATGCCTAGTGGGATGTAAGGACAGGTGGATGCTGGCGCTCCCAGAGAAGGCTGGGTGCACCAGCGAGTACATTGATTTCCTCGGCCTGTTTCCCAGAGGTGAGGCCGAGCCCTGCCCTCCTTTCTCTGTTCCTGAAAGGAAGGTAAAGAGGTAAAGAAGAGGTTTTTTTTTTCTTCTAGTCTTTTTCATTAGATGTGTGTCCGCCTGCTTTCAGAATACTGACCTGAGGCTATGCATAATAAAAAGAAATGTATATAATGAGGCTGTTATAATAGATATCAAGATCCACATAGAAGGAAGGGCAAGTGAAAATGATTCGACCCAATATCTAAGCTATCCTAGCTATTGAGGTTAAGCATCAAAATTAACCCTGAGCTTCCTGACAGCCAAAGGAAATAAACAAAACAAAAACACACAAACAAAAAACTGTGAGGGGGAGGCATGGAGTTGGTGAACACCAGAGCAAAGCGTAGCTTGTTGCCAATGGACTTGGGGAACTCAAAACACTTAGAGCCACTCAGGAGGCCCCTGGTTTGCACCAAGCTCTGTCCTGAGCCCCTCACTCAGATGATACCCTTGGCTCTCCTTGCCTCTCAGGGCCACAGCCCTTGGTCAGCACACCAGCCTCACCCTCCTGTCTCCGTGCCCTTGGTGAATATGCCCAGGGCCCCTTCCAGTTCCAACATTCTCCGATTCTAAAACAAAGTGCTCTCATTTTTTTTTTCCTCCATATATAGTTCTACTTGAAAACCTTTCTACTTCAGAAGTCGACAGAAATCCCTACCCTATCAATTTAATGTTCCTGCTCCCTGCCTAAGAGGCATAAAATCACAGCCTGCCACCCAATATTAAAGGTCATTTTCCATGAATTTATAGATGGTGATGTCCAGATAACTTGTGACTTAAAACATACAGTTACCAGCTCCCCTATTAGGTCAGTCTCTGGACCGTCCCAGATCGGTTTGGGTAATAAGGAGGACGGGCCTGGTCATTAGGCAGGGGACAGTGATGTCTGGTGAGCTGGCCTGGCGCAACTGCCCTTGACTTCCTGGGGCTCTTGGCAAACGTCTCCTGGGAGAGGAGATGTTCCCTTAAATGGGTGTTTTCTCAGGCAAAGGCAGCTGCTTCCGAAACACACGGCTCCTATAAGCCCAACTTAAAATCGTATTTACTTTCATGTGATCCACTCTTAACTACATTGTTTCTTTACTAACATACTTATTCATTATTTAAAACAACTTTGAAAAATTATTATGCAATAATTCCTCCCTCTATACACAGTAGCTGTTTATCTTCCTGTATCAGGTTTTCTGTCCTTTATTCATATGTATCTGTACTTACAACATTGCTGTCATCAGAGTTTAGATATTATGGTCAAAGTGTTCCTTTGACCATACACCTGACGGTGTCCAGCAGTTCCTAAGCAAGGAATAGAATTCCTCTGGGGCATTGTTCACATTGCCCAGGACTTGTTTAGAAAGCCCACATTATACGGTTTGCTCAACACATAAACAGTCTTGTATTTCACTTTTTAACTCAGCATAATTTCATGCACGCTATTCCATGTAGCTACATAATCTTCAGATTTATCATTTTAATGGCTGTTTAATATTCCATCCAGTTAGCACACCGTAATTTACTTAACTGCTCCCTATTGTTGAGGGCTTAATGAAAATTTGAATTCACCATGTAATGGGGGGAAGCTTGTTTTAATGATTACCATCATAACATCCCCTACCCTCACTGCATGCCATTACTAACCCAGCTTTGGTAAGGTGCAGATGCTTTTGGGACAATAAATCCTGTCTGAGAGGTGTATTCCCAAGTCCCTCTGATTTAATAGCTAATCTGTTCCCTGCACGTTTTCCTTTTAAGCTAGTGTTTATGTAGACTATCCATCTCTTCTGAATATTGTGTAATACTGGGCTATATGCATTTTTCATATTGTTCTAGGTACCTTATCACTGCAGTCAGAGACTTTCATAAATTGGAATTTGGGGGTAAAGAGGGGTTTCTGGCTGTCGGTTGTCATTCATTTATCCCACCCAGAGAGAGAGAGAGAGAGAGAGAGAGAGAAAGCAAGGATGTTCGTGATTATTGGGGGCCCACAGAAGTGCATCCACAAGTTGCTTTGTGGCCCAGGATTAAATGACGATTTGCATGCAAAGTGCTAGAGTACATGTCAGTGGTTGCTGGTCCTGCTTGTGAAAGAGGATGAAGTGGAAGGTGGTTTTCCTATGTCAGTGCCTGTCAGCTGCATTCCCAATGTCCCCATCCCTTGGAATTCTCCAAAGACAGGAAGCTAGACTGCACTCCGTAGAACCAGGGGCGGCAGTGATGCAGCTGATGATGACCCCACCAAGCAAGCACTTTGGTAGATTTTGTAATTTACAGAGTTGTCTCCAGTACTTTACAGTTGGTCTTCGCCTTAAAATGACCAAGTCCTGCCTTTTATAGCTCTTCTCTTCTCCTCTTACTCCCCCATAAAAAGGAAAGCATCATCCTCAAAACTAATAAATCATCCCAGTTTACTCATGGGACCCAATAAAGCCGTGTTTTGCCAAAGTAAGGGACATCTTCTCAGAGGAGACATGATTTTAGGCAGCCTGAGAACCACATGGTGAGGTTTTTCCCTTTTCATTTACTTTCTTTCTAAAAAGAGAAGGTTATTCTTGTTTGCCAAAGAAAGTATCTTGGTTTGCTGCTTAGACCTCCCGCCTGCCCCCACCAGTACTTGCCATCTTCCTTTTCAGCAGAGAGAAAGTGAGCCTTGGGCTTGCCTCCCGGCAGTGGTACCCACCTAGTTGGTTTTGTTCTTGTTCATTCTTTTTACGTTTATCATCTGTTTTTGGTAAGGATAATGGCTTATGGGATGGTGATTAAAAGTTTCCTTTTTAAGTGAATTTATTTACTCTAAAAAGTGAGGCGACATCAATAACAATGGTAAATGATAAGCCAGGTGGTACTTGAAAACAGCAAAATCACGAAGTCGGTATGTAACTCAGTGAAGTTTGGGAGATACTACCACAGCGCTATTTAATGTCATCACTAAAGGTCACTACCCAGCATTAGTTAGTTTCTGTTGTATCAGGGCCTGTGCGCAGAGGTGGATTTTTTGTCGACCCTATGAGCTGGCCTTGGATCGTGAAGCCCAGTCTAAAAGAATGCTGTTTCTCGGAAAGGCTGACGTCATTCATGTGTTTTGTCAACTGCTCTTCAAGGCACATGACTCCTGTGGGTTTCTACTATATCTTTATGGCACTGGAACTCTGATTTGGAGAATGCCTCGAGACTCCACTTAAATAGCTCACTCTCACCACCCTCAGTGCTTTTTTTATCAAGCCCCACCGCCCCTCTCCCACCTCCTTGGACCTGGTGCTCCAGGAAAAGTAGACAGTGAATAGACACACGGTGGAATATTATTCAGCCTTAAAAAGAAATGAACTTCTGACACACGCTATAACATGGAAGAACCTTAAAAACATTATGCTAAGTGAAATAAGACTGTCACAGAAGGCCAAATACCATATGATTCCACTTATATGAGGTACCTAGGTAGTCAAATTCATAGAGACAGAGAGTGGAAGGGTGGTTGCCAGGGGCTGGGGAAGGAGAAATGGGGACTTAGTGGGGGACAGTTTCAGTTTAGGATGAAGATAAAGTTTGTGAGATGGATGGTGGTGATGGTTACACAACAGTGTGCGTATACTTAATGCCACTGACTTGTGCACTTAAATATGGTATAATGGCGAATGTTATATACATTTTACAAATAAAACAAGAAAGTGGGCAGTGAGCACGTTCTCTCCAGCTGCACTGCCTTGGCTTGCCCTGGTCCTACCACAGGGAATCCTGCCCCTCTCCTGTTTCCACTTGTCAGAGCTGTCAGTTCAAATGTCATCTCTCCTCCTGTCTCATCCCTCCCAGGCCCTGCAGGAGCCCCTTTGCTGCAGAGTATTATGGTGATTTAGGTGCCCGTTGCATCTCTTCTGGAAACAGTGGGCTTGCCGAGAGCAGCCTCAACAGCAAACCCTCTCCTTTCCCCCTGTCCTCACGTTGGCCCTGTGCACAGTGGGTGTTTATGATCAAAGCAAGAAAAGTGCCCCTGTGTGAGGAGGAAGCACCTGATCGTAGCATCATCCTGGAATCCATCATTCAGCCACTGCTGGCCTCTCAGGAATAAGCAGCAGCTGAAAGGAACATGCCCTGTCTGGGGCCTCATCTAGATGGGCGGTCGCCCCTCAGCCCACACTGGAGCCAGGCCTTGGCATCCTCTCCAGAAGATTAAGAGCTTTCCTTCCTTATTCAGAAGTGAAACTGGACATCTGCTCTCAAGTTTCTTGGCTGTATTCAGTGTGTTAGAAGATAGGCAGGCCCTGGGGGAGGTAGAAATTCAGGAAAAGGGTCACTCCTGGGGCTTTGTAGGGGAAAAATCAGTGACCCTGCGTCCCCTGGGGGTGGTTCTTGGCTTCTCAGGTCTTTAAAATGAATATGTGAGCTGGGTGAAAACTTGAGGGTCATTTGGCCCAATCTTCTCATTTTATAGCTAGGGAGTGACAAGTCCAGAGACCAGGGAGTTGCCCTAGTGGGAAGACCACCCCCGCCTCGGTAAGCCATGGGGCTGAGAGCTCTCTGCCTGTCCTGGGCTGGTGTCAGAACACGTCTGGAACGTCATGCTCACTTCTGGGCCGTGCCCTTGAAGACTGCAGGCGGTGGCAGGGAGGCTTCTCTTTCTGTTTGGTCCAGAGCCTGAGATCTCTGTGAGGAAGCCTTGAGCAGTGAGAGCAGAGACCCCGCCCTCGAGGGGTGGGACAGAAGTTAAATACAGCCTCCACCTCCCTGGCTGGCGGCTCTGAATTCCTTTGGTGTCACCTGGTGGGTCCCAGGTGAGGAAGCACATGCTGTGCATGCTTTACATCTCTGCTTCCTTCCTTTTTGACTGCAGAATTTCAGAGGCAAGAAAGCGTCTGGTCCCAGCACAAAGGCATCCAATTATACGATACCCCTTACGAACCCGAGGGCCCAAGCATGGACTCCGACTCAGAGAGCACGGTCAACCCCCGACTCCGGGAGAGCAAGCTGCCCCAGGATGACGACAGGCCCGCTGATGAGTACGACCAGCCATGGGAGTGGAACCGGGTCACCATCCCAGCTCTGGCAGGTAAGGAGCCAGTGGCCCTGCTCAGAGGCGGCCGCTGACCCGCATGGCACTCACCTTTGTAAAGGGAGTAAGTGCACGGGTCCCTGCCTGCTCAGGTAAACCACAGGGTTTCTAGTACAGCTGGGCCCTTCAAGGATGAGGAGCGTCCTGGAGGAAGTCCCTTAGGCCAGGCCTAGGGGAACTCCTGGGTCTGGCCTCCAGGGTCTCCGTTCCAGTCCCTCCCCCCATCCCCAGACACAGCCCAGATGATCTCATTGTCTGACTCTGTCTTGGTCCTGCTGGTAATGCTCTAGTTCACTGAAGCCAAGATTTCAGATTTCAGAAGGAAATCTTAGAAGCTAGAAGAAAATCAATCTGCAGAGTGGCTCCTATTGGGCCTTGTGGAGCCCAGTGGCTCCATCCTGTCATACAGCTGCTACAGGCCTGCATGCATCCAGGGCTGCTGCGTTTCCTGCCCCAGCTTCAGCACGAGCCCATCCACAGAGCACAGGCCGTGGCCACATCCTGACCTCAGGAGTTGACCCCACCCCTGGCCTAGAGCCCCTTGAATGACTCAGGTGCCTCTCCTCTCCCACAGCCGTATGGAAAGCAGTCTGCCACATGTGTCACCTGTCCTAAGCTATGTACACACCCTTTGATCCTAAACCCAGTCCTTAGGATCCAGGCTGAGGTTACGATCTAGAGCACAGAAAAGGCATGATGATCATGAGAGATGGAGAATGACCTGAATGTCCAACAATGGGGGTCGGTTAAATGGAATATTGTGCAGCCACTACAAAGTGATGTTGACACAGAGTTTATAACAACCTAGGGAAATGCTTATGTTTAATGTTAAGAGGGGAAAAGTCAGATGCAAAAACATTTTTATGCTTCTAAGAGTTTAGGCATATAAACAAAGAGACATCGAGTTTGTAATTTAATTCTTACCACATTGAAGGTCAGAAAGGGAGAGTTTTTATTTTTATTTAAGATTCATTTTGCCTTGAATCTCCCATTTTCATGCACAACTAGACCCTCCCTCCCTTCCTAGCCCCTCAAAGTGAGGCCTCTGCCCTCCACTCATCTTGATTCCCTTGCTCGAAGTTCTGACTGTTCTAGCACAGACTACTCACAGTTCCCTGGATGTAGCACACTGTGCAGTCCCATGCCTTCTGTCTAAGTGCCCTTCCCTGCTGTGTCCTATCTGGAAAAGTCCTGTGCCTCCTTTGCCATCCCTGTGAGCCCTCCTGGTACGCAGCCACATGTCCCACGGGCTTCCTTGCTGCCTCTCTGAGCCTGTTGAGCTTCCTGCACATGACTCTGGTGGGGCACTTCCCTCACCATATAGACTCAGTGCTGTAGGTGCTGGGCCCGGCTGCCAGGCCGTGATGCCAGCCAAGAGCCAGAGCCGAGAGTAGTCATGTGGCTGAGGTCCTTGGTCACCTCAGGTCTCTCCCGTGCATTTCACAGCCTCCTCTGCCCTCAGCACAAGGGAATCCAAGGCCTGTCCGCTGGCATGGCTGACGAGGCTGTGCTCCTCCCGGGTGTGGGAGGAACTAGAACGGAGCCGATGATGTCCCAGAGGTGGCTCTTCACAAATACCAGTTTGATTAAAGGGCTAAAGGGCTCATGTGACAACTGTCCTAGACACCAAGGGCCCATGGCAAGAGATGACATTCCAGGCGGTGTGGCGTCTCACCCTCTCCTGGACTGACCACCTTGCAGGTCATGTCACCTTAGGTGCTCTAGTCTAGTCTGGTGCTTTGCTGCTCAAAATGTGGTCTCTGGACCAGCAGCATCACATCACCTGGAAACTGGTGAGAAATGCAAGGTCTCAGGCCCCACCCCAGACCTGCAGAGCCAATCTGTTTTAAAAGACCCCCAGGTGATTCGCTGGTATGTTAAAGTGAAAAGCCCTTACCCTACAGGACATCATCTCTTCAGAAGCCTCTCAGGCCAGAACTTGCCCACTTCTGCCCAAAGCTAGTTTTAAAACTACTATACATTTAGTTTTTCACAAAGGATCACAAGGTCTTAGATAGAACTGTCTCCAGATAAGTTTCTGAGCCACAGGTATCCACTGTGGACTTGGTTATATGTTGCTGAGTTGCTATCACAAGTGTCATTATAGGTCAACTTCTTAGGCTGCTGATAGAAAGTAGACTCAGACTCATGTCCCCACCTGTGTCTCATCAAGTCACTTACCTCATCAATTGTGTGTCTTGCTCTGGGGTGGATACCGATTGTGCTTTTCCCCAAGAAGCTTTTGGCTCGGTTCTGATTTCTGGGGCATAGAAGGAAGCTGTTTCACTTGGGCTGGAGGGATGCTGTGAGCACCAGCCTTTAGTCTTGACCAGATCCCTCCCCACATCTGTGGACAGAGCCTGTCAGGTGTGGCATTGCAGCCAAGGAGCACCCTCCTGTCTCCTAGCCCCAAAATGCAGGTGGAACGAGGTGGATGAGCCACCTCTCAGGTAATAAGGACGAGTTGAAACAGTTTGCTTAGGTTGCTAAAGTGCTGCCGTGGTCCCATCTGTAAACCCAGAAGGATGGCTGCTCAGAAACAAAGGATAGTGTTCCCATCTGAATCAGTAGTGTGTGTGGCACGTGCTTTAGCACATCATTGGTGGTGTCAGGGAGCAAGGCAGTGCTGGGCTGGGCCTCGTCCTCCTTATCACAATACCTGTTTGAAATGCCCCACACAGTTTCTCTGGGCCCTCAGGAGCTCTGTGATGGGCCCCGAGAGCCTGGGGTGCAGGATCTGTAGCCATGGTAGAATCCATTGGGCAATATCGTTAGCATCTCTTTCCATCCCTTGTTTCTTGTTTGTTTGTTTGTTTGCTGCACCGCGCAGCATGCGGGATCTTAGTTCCCCAGCCACGGATCGAACCCGTGCCCTCTGCAGTGGAAGCACAGAGTCTTAACCACTGGACTACCAGGGAAGTCCCTGCATCCCTTGTATTTTGATTCTGCCTGTTTAGCTTGCACGAGGTAACCTGGTCAGTGTTTTCAGGTTTCCGAAGGTGTGTGGTGTGGGGACCCCCAAAGGGCAGAGGTAGGCCCACCAAGAAGGAGTCATAGGGATTTAGGGTCACAGTGAGTGGTAAGAATTTCAGGTACACCTGAAAGTGTATAATGAGCTTCCTCTCACCAAGATTTGCCAGCAGAAGCTTGAATGAGGCAGGATTGGTATTGGGAGGGCTTTGTCCTGCAGTGGCAGGTTGGCCTGCAGCCCTCTCCAGGGCTGCTTCCAAGCTTCATTCCTTCAGGATCCCAGCATGCTGGTCAAAGGCTAGGAGAAGGGAAGGCCTCTGAACTACCTCTGTGATTCAGTCTATGAAGCAAAAGTGCTTTCCGCCTTTCAGAGTGCTGTCCTGCACTGCATTCGTGAAACGAGGCTGTTCTCAAAGGGATGCTTTGGCATTCTCTGCAGAAGTAGGCCTTCTCAGCCAGTGCAGCCTTTCGGGAAGGCTTGATTATCCCTTCCCGGTTGTCGCGAAAACAGCTCTTGCAGGGTGTGAGGTGGTCCTAGCTTCTTGGGAATGATAGTCTTCTCTTTTCTCAGAATTCTGTGGCCAGGTGAATGAGAGACACCGCAAGCTCCCCTGGAGCCCTCGGCTTCCCTGCCTGCCCTGCCTCCAGGAGGCTGGTGGTGGCCTCAGCCAGAACCCCTGCCCACACCCATCCAACACCAGAGTCCCAAGCCACACACATGGCCTGAGCTGATCCCAGCCCCGGGACAGATGCCCAGTCAGTTTTACCACCAGCTGCAGCGAACAGTGGTGCGGTGGCTTCCATCAGGCTGACAGCCCCCTTGCCACCCAGCAGAAACACCTGCCTTCAGAGCTGGCTGGATGCAGTTCTCTACCCGCTCAGTTCTCCAGGGGGTGAGTTCTCCACTCACTGCCCCCTGGAGTCTTTACAGCCGGCAGGTCCAGCCCCCCGTTGCAGCCCCCTGCCCAGCGTGGGGCAGGAGAAGCAGCCTGGGTGATTCCATGCTGTCTTGGGGGTGGCGCAGCTTGTCTGACCAGCCCCTGGGCTTTGTGGCACGAATTGTGGGATGGACAAAGGAAGCCTGCCCAGGAGGTGGCCACACAGGCAGGGGGCCGAGGAGCTGGGTGGATAACCTGGCAAAGCAGACATGGATTTGGAGTCTTCAGATCTCTGAGGGGCCACTGGAAGAACAGGGACTGAACCTGTCCCGGGGCCTCTATTCCCTCACCTGGGAAATGTGTCCACTGCAGAGGGCCCTGGTGGGGCTTAAAAAGGGGCACTGCATTGGGGAAGTGCTGGTATTTACAGAACACTTTTGCGTGCATTATCTCATTTAATCCTCACCCCCTAGGACCTTAGTTTCCTCCTTTTACAGATAAGGAAACCGAGGTCCGAAGAGAAGAAAGGATTGCCCAGGAGCCTATAGCTAGTCAGCTGCAGAGCCAGGATTTGAACCTGGGAAGTCCCACCCCAGAGCCCAAGCCCTTACCCTGTCAATGTCTGGGCTCTCTGACACCATCCAAGATGCTGTATATAATGTGGCTGGAGCCCTCGCCCTCCCAGAGCCCACAGGAAATGTCACACGCCTTTCATCGCCCTTGCACCAATTTCTCCCTGCATCTGCAGCTGGTAGGATACATGCCTAGAGTGTATGTTCCCACTTGGAACAGTTCCAGCTGAGGATTCTGTCGGAGCCCAAGTTCTGGAGGTTCATGCCTGCATGGGGTGACCAGAGCCATCCCACGGGTTGGTCCTCTTTGCCATCCCTCAGCACAGGAAGGGGTCCCCACACCATGACATCCCACTCCCCTTTGTCCAGCTAGGGAAACTGAGGCCCGGGGAAGGGACGGGGACTGCTGGAGACCTCATAGCAGTCATGCCGTACACGGCGGATGCATCAGCGTTTCCTTTTAATTCAGTGGGTCAAGTTAAAAACTACGTCCTTAATGATTTGCAGTTGCTTCTGTGAAGCGAGTGATCAGAGTGCCTGCTCAGGGTGCCAGGTGGCAGGAGAAACAAAAGTCATTTCATTTTCGATTCATCGTCTGGAGATTTGTCTACTTCGAAGCTACTTTCAGGCAATGTCCTGGGTTCAGCCAGCGACAGGCCTGCCTCCCAGCGAAAATAGAAGACAGACATGTGACTCAATGCTGAACATATTTATTTTGGGTACTTGTCTGGCTTCCGCACTAGCTCCTTGGCCAGTTTCTCTGCTCTGGAAAGCTCAACACAGTGTCTTGGTATCAGGAGCCATTGGAACAGTAACAGGAGTCAGACAATCCCAAATTCACATGCCAGCTCCACCACTCACCAGCTGTGGGACCTCAGGCTGTTCAGTCTCCTGAGCTTTAGTTTTCCCATCTGTAAAACGGGGATAGTCACAGTCCTTATCACACTGGATCTCTGTGTTGATCAAGGGAAAAAATTGGATGAAAAGACTTCGTAACCTCTAAAGGGTCACACATGAGAGAATGGTTGTTGGCACTCAGGGAAGGCTTGCTGTATTAAATCAAATTTAATTTTATATATTAAAACAATACTGCATAAAGAGGTACTTAGGGGGCACAGAGGGCCCATTTATGAAGTTCATTCCCAGTTAATTCCTGGCAGCGAGAGGCATGGATCGTGTGGAAAGCAACACTTCTGTAGGAAATGCTCCATCTCGATTCCAACAATAGTTCTCACCATGAACCACCCGGTTCTTCCATCCTTTATTCAGTCCCTCCCGAGGATTGGGCCACTGGTCCCCAGGTGTGAGAGGGTCTCTACTGCCTTTCTCCCCCACAGCCCTCCCTCCCCATTCTGGCTGTGACGCATTTGTTGATTGGTTGGTTTGCCCAGAGCGTGCAGCAGAACCGCCTGGAAGAAGTGTCAAACATTACAGGGTCCCACCCCTAGAGTTCCTGATTCAGTAGGTTCCAGGGATGAGGCATGAGAATTTGCATTTCCAACAAGGTCCCACGTGTTGCTGATGCTGCTGATCTGGGGACCCCACTCTGAGAACCTAAAGTATACTCAGTACATACTATGTTTTAGGTGCTGGGGTCAGGGAGGAGTTAGGGAGGGGGTGTCACAGCTCTGCTCGGGTGGTGTCCATGCTGCTTCCTCCAGGAAGCCTCCCCTGATATGACCAGTCCCTTCCCCACCCTCATCCCAGGTTGGGCTGGGTCCCCTCTGTGCTCCTACCACATCCCATATGGGTGTGCATTGGTTTATTCTGGAACCACCAGATACATACTTGTTACTGTCAGCATGGGGGGTGCGAATGCTGTGTTGGTCACCCCTTAGGCAGGCACCCTCTTGAGTTTTGACATTTTCCCAGCTCATCAAGTGAGGCTCAAAGGGCAGAGAAAGGGGAAAGTAAGGTCTCAGGTATGTCTGTTTCCTAAACAACTGTGAGTCATCTCTGAGCCAGTACAGTTGGCTAATTTAAAATAATCCTATGAAGGTAAGGGGATGACGGACGAGGGGCAGGCAATTAACAGCTAGTGAGCACCAGTTAGGAGGCTGGCACGGGTGAACCCTATGAAGTTCTGCAAGGTGGGTGTGGTTTCATTGTCATCACACAGATGACACTACTCAGGCTCAGAGAGGGTGAGCAGCTTGCCCACAGTCACACAGCTAATGAAATCGGCTCAGGCTCTCTCCACTGCTGTGCTGACATCGAGAGTGCGTAAAGGGCAGGTCTGAACATTCTCTTTAGCTGTGCTGGGGCAGGGTGGCTTGGGCTGTTCTGGAGGCAGAAGCAGTTGCGCCCACTTCGTGCTGAGCTCGTGACTTGTCACTGTCACCGTGAAACGCAAATGCTCTGAAGGTGGTAGTGCTGACATTGAGTCCATCAGACCCTGCTCCAGGCTCACAGTTCCCACCAAGCCCATGACTCATCCTTGTGTACTCAGAATAAACAGGCTCGGACTCTGCAGAAGTTTCCACGGGGAATCTTAGACCTGCCACCATCACCTGGCACACCCAGCACATGCCACCTTCTCCTTACCATTGGCCCCACTGGGGCTCCTGCAGTGCTTCCTGCCCCCTGCTCAGGTTCCCAGAATGCCTTGGGCCTGGGAGGAAATTAACAATTGTGTTTGTACTCGGAGCTTTTTGCTATGTAATGAGTAACAGTTGTAATTAATGTTTAACACGTGTGAACAGCAGGTCTGCAGAGAGAAGGGGGCTTTAAACAGAGAACTGGGATCACTCGCTTCCTTTGGCTGAGGGACAGGTTTTTCCAGTTATTTTTTCTGTTTGACGTATGAATGAATTCATTTATAACCTAGAAAAAAAAAAGAAAAACACTGGTGTTTCATAGCTTTGGTTTGCCTGCTAACATTGATAGGAATGTTTTTTCTTCAAGTGCATTTGTCTCCTGTGTGGAAGAAACCCAAAGGTTTAGTAGAATATCTTTGCTCTTCTGCTTGGCAGGTCAGAGATCTTTGTGTGGATAGAGATTTTTAAGCTCTCTGAGGTCAGAGACTCTGCCGGCCTTGTTCACACCTGGGTCCCCACGTAGATCAGTGCCTGGCACATAACAAACACACAGATATTTGTTAAATTATTGAATAAATCACGTCTCAGGAAAACCAACCCCAAGTTCTCTTCAGGACACAGAATACATAGGTCTCATGCAGCCTGCTCACACAGAGGTGATACGTTTTCACGTCATTCTTTCGTGCTGTATACCTGTCTTCTCTCCAGATGAGGGTGAGGGACCTGCATGAAGAGGGGCGTTTGTGAGTGGCTGTTGTCTGCTGTGGTTGCAGCCCCTGGTCTGAACTCAAGGCCAAGAGTATGTCCCTGGGTGTTTGAGGATTGACCCGTGCATCCGGATGCCATGTTGTGAGTGAGGAGACCGGTGTGCCAGTAGGGGGCAAGCAACCCCTTGAGAGCCATGCACCTGCTTGTCCCCTCCTGTCATTCCTCCCTTCCCCCACCACCATCTGTGGAGGGGCAGCAGCAGAAACATATAAGTAGCTAGGCTGGGGCTTTGGGACTCCTGGAAGGGGAGACTCATTTCCACAAATGCCCAGCCTGCTCCCTGCAGGTCCTCAGAGGCTTGTGGTTGGGGGAAGTCCCTTTCCCAGGCCCTGGGATTGATTCTAAGTGTCTGTGGGTGTCTGCAGGTTAAAGTGTCAGGAGACACACTACATCAGACCTGAGGGGGCACCTGACACTGAGCCCAGCTCAGAACTAGGAGAGCTGGAGGGTCTGGATTTAAAGCCCTGTGCTGCCCCTTGCTGGCAGGATGACCTGGGGCAAATTGCCTGTTTCCTCATCTATAACACCAGGTGGTAATTGGTGCCAGGAGTCAGGGGCACAGTCAGTGCTCAGTGGAGGCTGGCTTTTGGTATCATTATCGTTACTATTGTTGTTGTTGAGAACCTGTTGCACTGTAGACAGGATTTGCGCTGGACTTGTTAGAGGCCCCTGGGATGCAGAAGACGTGGGTTCAAGTCCAGGTTCAAATCTGGCTGTTGACATGGGGCAAGTCAGTCCCTTTTGCAGCTCTTGTTCCTCATTTATAAAATGAGTTATGATGGTGGAGGTGGCTTGCTTCAGCAGCTGTAAAGTCCTCTGCGTTTGGGTCATTTCATCATTGTCATCAGGATTTGTCCCTACTTTTCCTGCAGCCAAGCAGCAGCCCTTGGGGCAGGGTCTTTGCACCAGGCAGCGGTGTCCATGCTTCCTTTTCGGGGTGCAGAATAGGAGGATGCAGGCACGCCCCTCATGCCAGGCCCTCCTTCCCCAGTCCAGGCTTGGGTGTACATGCATGGACAGTGTTCCTGGAAACCAGATGGGATTCCTGGAGCCCAAGTGGGCTTCCCCATGCCCTGCTTCTCGGGGAGTCACCACTGCCCCCTCTCATAATGAGAACCTCTGTTCTCAGGCACTGCCCACGAGATATGGCAGCTTGGTGCCCTGGGACCTGCATGTGTCTGTAAGGAGAATACAGAGGCCTGTCATAGGTGATCCTGGAAAAGCAAACCAAAATATTTGCTAGGCTGCCCATCACCTCACAACCTACCTGGAGGCACAGCCTTCACTAACGGGGCAGAGGGGAGAGTGAGGCCTGCTCTTGAACCGCAGGGGAGAAGGGGGCTTCACCTCTCTGGGCCTTAGTTTCTCCACCTGTAAAATGGGAATTCTAATACTTGTCTTACTATGAGGAGCAGGCGAGATGAGGCAGAACATACGTTTAGAAAGTTGAAGCAACAGAGGACCGTTGTCATAGGAACAGAGTTTTAGTCAAGTGCAAGTGTTTGCTCATCGTCATGAAAGCCTGTGGTATTTCCCTAGACTCTGGGTCATGGGGGCCCCCCACCTGCCCAAACCAATGCGCAGTCTCCCTCCTTGCCCCCTCTTCGGGGCTTATGACTGCCTGGACTGCAGCCCCTTCCATGCCTCTGCACCCCTGCCCTCCCCACTCCCCGCCTGTCCCCCCACTACAAACCCACCGGGCCATCAGCAGTGTGGAGGAATCAGTGCCCAGGACTGTGTGGAAGGGATGCCTTGGGCACCTTCATTCTGTTCTCGGTGCTCTTGTGTTTTCAGAGTCATAGGACATCCATGAACAAACACCAGGCCTGGAACACTGCAGGCCCCTCCTGTCAGCCGCGTATTCACTCCCACCTCATCCACACGGGGCCTAAAGAAGCCTCTTTAGCACCTGAGAGCTCCGTGCACAGGGTTTTGTTTTCAGTTCTCTAATCCTTGTTGCCTTATGCTTAAAGGACTCTGTCCTGTACTAGAGAACTGGGAGGGCCGGAGACTCCAGGCCAGCCAGAAAGAAGCAGCCACTGAACCTGGAGCACATCGCAGGCCTCACCTGGGACCCAAGACCCTGGGCCCCCTTTTCTCCCTTCCGGTTCCCTGTGAATGATCCCTGTCCTCAGGGGCCACCATCCACACTCGTCCGCCCAGAGGGTTGGGGGATGTTTGGCAGACTGTCGACTCTCCTCTCCCTGCTCGTCCCCAGAGAAAGGCACTTCTAGAGGCTTTCCAGGGTTTCCAGGAGGCTGCCCAGTGTTTCCATCCCAAAGCAGAGGGACAGGGACTGGGGTCTGGGGCTCACTGCCTGGCGTGACAGCCTGCTTCTATCTGCTGGGGCAGGCTATTCGCCCGCACCAGGCCCCGTTCATAAAAATGTAGGTGAAGTTGCACCAACCTCCTCGGTTCGTTGTGAGGGTCAGAAGACAATGTCACGTCGGATCCTCACGTATGCTTGCCCATGCACAGGAAGCACTCAGTAAAGGTCAAGCCATTTTTCAAAACTATTTTAAAATAATTTGAGGTGGGGAGTCCAGCTCCTAAGTTTCCTTTCTTGATTGATGAATGAGGTTTTTTGGTCCTGCTGACCATAAATCTAGATGGAGATTCATTCACTCAACAGATTCTAAGCATCTACTATTTATCAGGCACTGTTCTAGGCATTGGGAATTCGCCTTTGAAAAAAACAGAATATGTCCTGCCCTCTTGGAGCTTCCAACTTCGGAATTCCAGCACAGGTTGGAGAAGATGGTTTCTGATACAAGGTACTTTATCTTCTTGAGTACATGAAAAGGAGCTGCTCTGAGCATGGATGTGACCATGGGGAGAAGGGACCACCACATACAGGGGGCCTGCCTGGACTTTGGTACATCATCTGTTACTAACCACCTCCACAATCCTTTATGGTATATGTGTTGTCAGCCCTGTTTTACAGAAGAGGCAGCTAAGGCTCAGAGAGGTTTAGAGTCTTGCCCAAAGTCACACAATAGTGGCAGAGGCAAGGTTCAAACCCGGATCTTCCTAACTCCAGAATCCACGTCCTTTCCATGATGCTGAGCCGCTGCAGTTCCTCTGTTCTCTGGCCGTGTTGCAGCCCGTGGGCTGTGTGTCAGGCATGGGGAAGTTCAGAAGAGGCTGAGGCACGAGGCCCCATCTCCATCCTGTTCTGAGAAGACACCTACATAACGCACTTTAATACAGACTGGCGTGGGGTCAGACAGTGGCACAGACAGGGGAGGCGGGGTTCAGAAGAGGAGAAAGGAATTCCACCTGGGGGGGTGTCTAGGACAAAACTTCCCCCCAGGAGGTAGCATTAAAGCTAAACTGAAGAATGGCTAGGACTTTTGCACCAGAGATAGTGAAGAAAGGGATTCTATTGGACAGGCACAGCATAGCAAAGTCCTAGAGGCAGGAAGGCAGATGATGGATTTGGGACCAGCCATTCTTTGTGACTGGAGCCTAGGGGTGGGTGTGGAACCTGGAGGGGTTTTTTTAGGGGAAGATGCATCCAGAAGGTCAGGTTGTCACCAAGTCACAGAGGACCTCAAGCATCAGAGTGAGTTCTCCGTCCCCGGGAAGTAGGAGCCAGCAAGAGTTTCTGAGCCCAGAGAGCTGTGCTTTAGAGGCCCTTTGGCATTTTGGAACCTGATCTCTCTGGCCAGCCCTGAATGATAAACAGGAAGGAGCCGGATCCTGAAGGAACACATTTACTTCATCTAAGCAAACATTCACCAAACACCATCTCTATGCCCAGGACTACAGTCAGTTTAGGGACAGACGAGAGATTGGAGAGGAAAAAGAGGCCTAAAATAAATCCCAGGCGCTGCCCCTGCAGAACACCCGGGCTGACTGAGGAAGAGTGGCTGGGGGCCCACTGGGCTACAAGAGAAGGGCCAGTTGCTGTGAGCTGCCCAGGAGGAAGGTAGTTCTCAGCAGGTGGGATCAGGGGAGGCTTTGTGGAAGGGAGACTTTTGTGCCATACCTTCGAGGCTTCTAGACTTCATACAGGTGGTGGTCGTTTCAAAGACTAAATGAGTGAGGCACAGCTCCTGCCCAGCCAGCCCCGCTCCTTAGCTCTGAGACCCTGGAGGAGTTCTTCCTCCCCTCCTCTGGGCCCCCACTCCCTTGCCCACAGGGTGGCAGGGTTGTCGTGAGGGTTAGAGCTCGCATGGGCGCCTGGAAATGCCGTCTTCTGTCATTGACAGTGACCCACCTTCAAGGCTGATTGGTATAAAATCTACAAAAATGTAGGAAGGGGACCACCAGCGGCAGAGGCTAATCTGCAGGGAGGAAGGGCCTCCCGGAAGATCTGAGCTGGGTCTTAAAGAATGAGACGTGTCATTAGACCAGAGCTTTTGGAAGGACATTTGGGACATCACGAAGGGCCACCTCACCCTCTCGGGAGACAGGCTGCTAGAGCTGTCACCCGGGCCACTTCTCCCACTGCCACCAGGGTACTGGTCCCCATCATCAAACCAAAGGCAAAAGGGCTCCAGAGGCCTGGCCCTGCCCGTCTGAGTCTCTCCTCCCTCCCTCGGAACTCTGACTTCTGTTTGTAATTGCCTATAGGTGGAATTAATTAGATACTGTCATTCTAACAACTCACAAAGGTGGCATATTTTTTCTCTAAATGCAGATATTCTTTTGAGGGCTGTGTCTTCCTTTACCTTTTGCAGAAAATCACTAAATTAAAAGAATTGCCTTTTTAAATTGCAGATTAAAGGGAAGCTTAATTAGAAGGAATGAAAGCAGTTGTGTTTGGAGCTTTTGTTCTTAACTTTTTTTTTTCTTGTGCTGCTGAATCACTTGGAGTTTGTATATTTTTACTTTAGGTGGAATGATTTGCCTAATTAAGCCTGTCATTCATCACCACCTGTTCCCTCTAAAATGTATGGCTATATTATTAAGCTTGCAAGCGAATGTATGAATTAATTCAGTGGGGATTTACAGTGTTGACTGGGACGTTATTAGGTTTTATCCAATTTATCTGCTGTGAAAACCGATATTTTTCCCCAGTACAGTGAAACAGCAGCTCATTAAGTTTCTTCAGTCAGTCATTCTTTGAACACCTGTTATGTTGTGGGCATGCTCTAGGGATGGGGGGTAGGGGCAAATATGGTGTAGCTCCTGCCCCTGAGGGGCTCATGAGGAGCCAAACAAGGAAACTGGCAATTAGGGTACCATAGGCTGAGATCAAGGGGAGTCTGGGAAGGAGGTGAGGCCAGGGAAGGCTTCCTGGAAGAGGTGACCCCTGAAGAGCAAGTGGAGTCAGTCAGGTGGACAGTGGGGAGGGGAGGGTGTCCTGGTAATGCAGGCAGAGAGCATGGCCTGGAAAGGGACCTGGTGAGATCTGAGACTAGGCAGGTTGCCAGGTCGTTGGTCGTGAGAGCTTGGGTTCCTTCCATGATCGGTGTTCCATGCTCCATGCCTCTCTTTTCACTTGTGCCAGGAGGTGTGTCGTGGGATTGTATACTGGGAGAGAGCCCCCAGTTCTGATTTTAGCCGGTGGAACACCCAGGTTGTCAGAGGTGAAAGTGCCTTACAGTTCATCTGGTTTCTCCCTCTCCTCTGCCTGTGGCAAAACTAAGCCTAGAACCTCATCTCCCACCTATCCCCTTCCCTGACCCCCACTCCTCTGCCCACTCTGGCACTGTTCACCCCCAGGGGCCAGAGG
>NW_006783413.1:2837633-2844996 GCF_000442215.2 Lipotes vexillifer | reverse complement strand
GCTGAACTGCCTCCTCTCCACTCCCGACATCAGAAAGTTAGCAGAGGGGAGGCTTCGTGGGAAAGTACACACTGGTCCTGTGCTCCCTGACCCCCTCCCCTGCTGTGCCCCGATCTCCATCTCAGTGTGGCATCACACAGGAGTCTTCTCTGACTCGCCCCACACGTAATCAAGTCCTGTTGGAGTCGCCTCCCACATCCCTCTCATCACTGAGGGATTCAGCCTTCCCTAACCGGTCTCTCTGCCTCCAGGGCTGCCCCAAAACCCACCCTCCTTCAGCAGTCAGAGAGGTCTCTAAAGCCCAATCCGAAGAATGGCGTTCCTTCATTCAACCCATCGTAGGATCAAGTCTCAGCTCTTCAGAAGGGTGACCAGGCCCTCACCTGTCTACCTGATCGCAGTGCTCACTGCTGCCCAAGGTCACCCATCCAGGACTCTGCAAGTTAGGGGGCTCAGGTCAGGATCTGCTTCACCTCTTCCTCACGCCCCCTCCCAGAACATACACCCCATTTGACTGGTTGCCATGAGAGCTGGTGTGGTTCAGTGGGAGCCCTGGTGGGGGAGCTGGGCTGCTGGGAAGCCAGGGAAGGGCCCGTGGTGACATGTGTGCCAGGGCCCCAGCTCTGAGCTTCACCCCCGTCACCACTGTGAAAGCCCAGCTCATCAGCCAAATGGAGGAGGCCTTTCTCAGAGACACAACCCCAGGACGTATTCCCTACAAGGGTCTTGAGGTCATTGCCGTCTTGCTGTCTGTCCCTGTGGTTGGACACAGGACAGAACCGTAGCTGGAGACGAGGGCAGGAGCCCCCAGCCAGTCCTCTCTCTGCCCCTACTCCACACTGCCAGTCCCGGCATCACAGGCTGTGGGCGTCTGGAGGTTGGAGCTCGGCCTCCATCCTGCTTTCTCATGCAGCTTAGAGTTTTCTGTGAGTCTTCACCTGGACGATGCCAGCCCCATCCTCCAGCACTCAGGCCAAAAGCCTGTAAGTGACCTTGATCCTCTGTCTCACTCTCACTCCAGTCTGAAGACACAGATCAGTCCCGTGCCTCTGCCGGAATCTGGTTTCTCACGGTCACTTCCACCCACCTTTCCCATGCCAGCCCATCCTGCAGGAGCTTCCTCTCTGCTCGGCCTTGCTCCCCTTCCATCTTGCTCTCTCTTTTTTTTTAATTCACAATTTTTTTCTTAAGTAGGTTCACGGCAAAATTTGAGACGAAAGTACGGAGAGTTCCCATATACCCGCGTCCTCTATCCCTTGTCATTCCAGCAATCCTGTTAAAAAGTGCCAGGTTGGGCTTCCCTGGTGGCGCAGTGGTTGAGAGTCAGCCTGCCGATGCAGGGGACACGGGTTCGTGCCCCTGTCCGGGAAGATCCCACATGCTGCGGAGCGGTTGGGCCCGTGAGCCATGGCCACTGAGCCTGCGTGTCCGGAGCCTGTGCTCCACAACGGGAGAGGCCACAACAGTGAGAGGCCCGTGTACGGCAAAAAAAAAAAAAAAAGTGCCAGGTCACAAGGCTTCGCCGCGGTCAGAACATCAGAATGGCTCTTCATTTCTCTCAAACCGAAGTTCTTCCCAAGGCCTCCAGAGCCCCACCACCTGGCCCTGCTCCCTCCCATTCCCCTCAGCCTCAAACTGCCCCCCCACCCAATGCCTCCAGTTCCCCTGGGCTGTGTTTTCTCTGTCACCCTTGGCCTGTTCCTAAATTCAAGGCCCTTGAATTTGCTCTTCCTTCTCCTTGGAATGTCCTTCCCCCAGATGTCCACGTGACTCGGCCCTCCTTTCCTCCAGTCATTTATTCAGATGCCATCCTTCAAGAGGCCTGCCCTGTCCTGCTTTTGTTTTCTCCGGAGCACTTAGCACCAGCTGGTGTGCTGTGGATCTGACTCATTTCACTTGTCGTCTATCTCTTCTCACTCGGACCCTGAGCTCCAGAGACAGGGATTTCTGTTTTGCTCACTGCTGTTTCCCCAACCCTGAACTGTACCTGGCACATGTGAATGAGAGTCTAGGGTGGACAGCCTGCTGGACCCCACTGCAGTCATGAGAGTGACCACATACACATGCGTCCAGCCTGTTCAGGGCCTTCCATTGGCAGGAACCTCCTCGCCCCTTCCCTCTGTTTTCTGTAGTGTTTAAAGTGTCTTGGAGGGATGGAAATGTTTCAGTCCTGATGCGTGATCTTGCTCCGTGCCTGAGACACGCAGCAGGTTCATTCACCTCCGTCCCCGTGGACAGCACATCATCACTGTCAGGGCAGGGGTTTCCCAGCACCTTCTGTGAATGTGAGATTGATTGCCGTGCGGCTGGTGTTGGAGGACAGCTGGCCACATCCACGCTTGCTGGTTGGGGGGAGATTGGGCCTGCACCTTGATGTGGCCTTGGGAACATTGTTCCGCAGGCCCTGGCCCAGCTTACTAAGCGCTCTGTGTATGCTGGGCCCATAGGATGCAGTCCCTCATGTGATCTCCCCAGCAGCCTGGTAAGGTAGGGAATGGGGCCTCAGAGAGGTTGAGCAGCTTAGCCAAGGCACACAGCCAGTCACTGGCCAGCTTAGGAGGGGGGACTCGGGTCAGTTTGGAAGCTTCTGTGAAGTGCTTAGTACTGTGTCCACACTGAGCAGACATGATAATAAAAATAATAATATAAACCATAATAAAAGAACATATTTATAATAGCATTGACTGAGCACAGACTAACTGCACGCCAGGCGCTCAGCTAAGATGGCTGTACATCACCTGGCAGAATCCTCACAACAACCCCATGAGGTGGGTACGGTCGTTATCCCTATTTTTCAGGTGAGGAAATTGAAGCCCAGAGAGATAACTTGCAAGGTGGACTAGCCAGTCTCCAGGAACACTTCTGGCAACTCCAGTTTTAGCTCAGTATTTTCTGCTTTTTGTGGGGTGTCTCCGGGGTCCTGCCC
This sequence comes from Lipotes vexillifer, assembly GCF_000442215.2. Taxonomy (NCBI): domain Eukaryota; kingdom Metazoa; phylum Chordata; class Mammalia; order Artiodactyla; family Lipotidae; genus Lipotes; species Lipotes vexillifer. Next base: position 2,842,070 of record NW_006783413.1, on the reverse strand, counting down.
TCAAGAGGCATCCTCCCCAGCCCGTGGGGTGAACAACACTCTCACAGGTCCAGGGCGGGAGGAAGGCACACTGGAGGACCCATTCCGCTGTGCCGGACACTGCTCCAGGCTCCCCTGGGTGCTGGGTCCAGGACAAGGAGCAGACTTGGGTGATGCAACATGACCCTCGATTAGAACTCTCTAGGGTTGTCCTAGGAGAAAGGGGGCAGATGTGGCCTGTGCCGCCCCGGGTGGGATGGGAGAATGGGAGGAGGAGAGGAGCCACTTGGAGACACAGGCTTTTGGCAGAAAATGAGGAACTGTCTAGGGGGCTGTGCCCCCTCTGCGCGTGCCATGTCACCTTTGATGGAGGTTGCAGGAGGGTTCCTTTGGGGATAAGGCTGAGCTCAGTGGCCTCTGGGGATTCAACCAGCCTCTCGAATGCACCTTCTGTTTTTGATGGCACATGCTCGTCCCGTTTCAGGAAGCCCACGTCTTTTGAGCCATGTTTGTTCGTCGCCTGGAACCCTTCTGCCTGCAAGTTGTAAAGCCCCAACGAGAACCATCAACCGTGACCCCACTACGCGCCTCTCCTTGAGCTGAGCTCTGGGTAACCAGGTAACCGTGCTCTTTCTCTCTCTCCCCCACAGCCCAGTTTAACGGCAGTGAGAAACGGCAGTCATCCCCCTCGCCTTCCCGGGACCGGCGGCGCCAGCTTCGAGCTCCCGGAGGGGGCTTCAAGCCCATCAAACATGGGAGCCCCGAGTTCTGTGGGATCCTGGGAGAGAGAGTGGATCCTGCTGTCCCACTGGAGAAGCAAATGTAAGTTCTTAGGGAGCAAAGCCCAGTCTCAGCAACCAGTTCATGGAGTCATTGTGGAGGCTCATAGAAGGTCAAGGCCACTGTCAAGTCTGTCCGATTAGGGTTAGAGTGCATGTCTCCTGATTTCTGGCCCTGTGCTTCCTCTCTCCACACTGTATTGCCTGCCTTCCTTTGGTTGGCTAGTAGGAAGTTCTGTGAAATCGTCCACATGGTGCACCCCTCACCCTTATATGCTCCTTTCTAATTTCATCGTCCAGCAAGTGAGTTTTTGAAAAGCTGAATGTATACTAAATCTTGCTGCCTAATTATATATTAGATTTATTTTTATAGCTGTAGTGATGGTTTTTTTTTTTTTTGTAGTGATGGTTTTGCCCCACATCTGCTTGATATTAATTGGGCGAGGCCTGGACACTCTTGATTTGGGTTTTCCCCAGAGATTTCGGAGCTTTAATCTGCGTCCAAGTCCCATCCCTGCTTCCCCTTTCCCTCCCTGCTTCTCCTCAACACCGCTGGTCAGTGTTTACTGCCCCTCCCCTTGACCGTGAATGATCATCTCCCTTCTCTGCTGGGGTGTCAGGTCCCTGCTCTGCTCTGAAACTTTCAGTGGCTCCCCATCACCGCCAGGATAAAGTCCCATATCCCATCTGCCACTCACTCTGTGAGTTGCCCCCAGACTGCTTTTTCAGTTTCTCATCATTCCACATACCTACCCTAGAGTGAGCTTCTCCAGGAACTTAATAAAACACGTCCTGGATCCTGTGCTGGCACCATCAGGTGTATCATCCTCTTAACAAGCTAATGTGGGATAAATGGGGTTATCATCTTACTGCAAAATGAGAAAATCGGGGCTCTAAGAGATGTGGAGCCTTGGCTAGGATATCATGGCTCAGAGTGCAGAGGTAGGATTCGAACTCCATGCCTCAACCCCACACTCTCCCCTCGCTTTCCTCTCATATACACTTCCCCCTCACCCTTAGCACATGGCCGGCACAGAGTAGGCACTCAGTAAGGCCAAGAGATTAGCTGACACCAAGCCGGTTCCTTACGAGACTTCATTGTGTGCATTATGTACTATGTTAGTCTCCGCCCAGGGGATTCTGGTCTCACCCAGCCGGCAGTGCATCCCTCACAGGAAATGCTCCCTTGCTGAGCAGGATGCAGAGTTTTCCGAGTGATGTCATGTGCTCCTGTGCCCCTTTTTAAGCGTGTGCTTCAGCCTCCTTTGTGACAGCCCTGCGCCTGCTACATCAAGCACATTGGAGGTGGGGTGCGCTCCCAGTGGGTGTTGTGTTAATCACTTCTCACAGCCACACAGATTGGGTGGCAGGTTTTGCTTATTTCTGATCAAACTGTAAGCTTTTTAATCAACAAACAAAATATGATCCAGAGATCCCTGGGAGTTGGGAGCTATTCAGCATGCATCCTGACCCAGGTCTGCCTGGGTCAGTCTCAGCAACCAGTTCATGGAGTCACTGTTAAGGCTCATAGAAGGTCAAGGCCACTGTCAAGTCTGCCTGATTGGGATTAGAGTGTGCATCTCCTGATTCCTGGCCCTGTGCTTCCTCCCTCCACACTGTATCACTGCCCGGGGTCAGCGGCCCAGCCTACCCTCTTCCCACTCCCAGATGGAACTTCATGGGCCCCTTGAGGGCAGTTCTGCCTTTCCTTTCCCGTTCCCACCCAACAAGGCCCTCGGCCAAGTCCAGAGTCATGACTGGCTTTTCTCACCGCCCCCTCGTCTCATCTCTCTGCGATTATTCTGGCCTGCTGGAGACCCTGCCTTATCACCCGAGAGATGGGCTTAAATAACATCCCACTTCCAGCGGAGCCTGAGGACCCAGGTTCACTGTATCTCCCCACCTGGACTGGTGTTGCCTCAGAGATTAGGGGGCCCCTTCAAGCCCCAGCTTCTCTCCACCCTAGCACAGAGGAGAGGGAACATGGGGACACTGAGGGATGTGCCCCAGTCTTAGAGGGTTATTGAGGGTGGACAGTCACACATCTGCCCGGGTACCCCTACCACTTGCTTGCTCTCCTGGGACGGTGGAAAGGCTGCTCAGGTACTCAGGGCACGGGCTCCCGGCCTTCTTCAGGCAGCCCACCGCCCCCTCTGTCCTGCGTCATTATTACCATCAGCATATAAACGTGTGCCAGTCAGGAACTTCTTAAAGCAAGTAAAGAAGTAATCCTGACTGGACATCCCCCTCTGGCTCTGGCCCCTGTTGGGAACATAAGCTCCATGAGGGCAGGAACTTGCCTGGGTCACCACTGCTCAGTGCCTGGAACAGTGCCTGGCACATAGTAGGTGCTCAGTGAATAGCTAGCTGTCCACTCAATGGACAAAGTCCCCAAAGAGGGACTTTGGGAACTTTTTTCCACGTGTCAGCACGTCCTCTCTCCCTTCCATCACCTGCCACTCTCTCACCCTCCACAATCTGCTTCCCTTTTCTGCCCGGGTCACCAGGTGACCTCCTCTGACCTCTGTGGCAGCCAGCACAGTAGACGGCTCCCTCCTGCGGAGACAGTCTCTGCTCCTGGTTTCGCTCCTGCCTCCCCCGCCAGATCCTTGCCTCAACCTGACCTGAAGGTTAGACTGTCCGAGGCTCAGTTTCCAGCTACATGCTCTCCCTGGGTAGTCTCAGGATGCTGGTGGTGACTCACCAGTGCACTTCCCCAGCCCACACCTCTCCCAGAACTCCCAACTCCTACGTCCAGCTGCCTTCGTGGAATCTTCACTTGGCTGACGAATGGGCATCTTGAATTTAACACGTTCAAAACTGGACTCCTGATCTTCTCCTGGACACCCCCTCCTCCCCAGCTTCCCCACCTCCACAAACGGCATCACATCTACCTAGTTGCCCAAGCCACAACCCTGGAGTCATCTTTTTTTTTTTTTTTTTTTTTTTTAAAATCATCACTCCCAGAGGTCTTTGACATTCTGACCTACTCAGGACTGGCTACTTTCTAGGCTTGCTGCACTGCTGTCATTAGAGCTCTCTTTACTGCTTTCTTGTTTTTTGGATTCCATTCCTCCCTCTTTCTTGTATTTTTTTTTTTCAGTTTGATAGAGTATTTTCCATATTTATGTGTTCTCAAGTAAATTGGTTTAGAAAATATTTTTATTTCTCACGTGTTAAAATATTGTTACTTTGTGTTCGTTTGATTGTTACCTTGGCTGAGACTATCACTCAAGGTCCAAAATCTTTTTCCCTCAGAATACTGAAGGAGCCACTCCACTATCTTTTAGCATAAGTGTGCCTGATGACCTCTTAGAAGGATCTTGCTTTCTAGGAGCTTCAAGTTCTGAATGTTTAACCATTTAAAAGGAGATTTTGAATGATTTTTTAAAATGGAGTAAAATACACATTACATAACATTTACCCCGCGTCTCCTGCATCGGCAGGCGGACTCTCAAGCACTGCGCCACCAGGGAAGCCCTCTGGAGTCATCTTGATCCCTTTGTTTGCATTACACCAGCACCTAGTACATTACTAAGTTCTTCCAGCTTTCCATCCAGAACACAGCCCGAATCCATCCATCTTCTTATCTTCTTTTTTTTTTTTTTTTTGCGGTACACGGGCCTCTCACTGTTGTGGCCTCTCCCGTTGCAGAGCACAGGCTCCGGACGCGCAGGCT
>NW_006783413.1:2816937-2837593 GCF_000442215.2 Lipotes vexillifer | reverse complement strand
CCCGCGTCTCCTGCATCGGCAGGCGGACTCTCAAGCACTGCGCCACCAGGGAAGCCCCATCTTCTTATCTTCTTATCTCAGGTCCTCCCATCTGGACCACTGCAGAAGCCTCCTGGCTCGTCTCCTGCTTCATTTCCCCTCTGGCCGCTCTTCAGGGAAGCCTGGCTAACCTTTTGTAAGATCATCCAGAGCAAGTATCTCTTAAGCATCTCTGTTTAAAACTCTCATTGCCCTCCCTATGCTTAGAATAAAATCAGACTTCTTCCCTTGGCCCACAAGGCCTCAGGGAACTAGACCCTGCCTTCCTCTCCATCCTCATCCTGTACCACTCACCACACTCACAGTGCTGGACCATTCTTGCTGCCTTTCTGCTCCGTGGACACCCCAAGCTCATTCCTACTTCTGGACCTTTGCATTTACTGGCTCCTCTGCAGAGAACGTGTTTTCTTTGGCTCTTTGCATGATCGACTCCTTCTCATAGTGCAGATTCTCAGGTCAAATGCCATCTCCTTAGGGTCCTCCCCTGTCCATTCATTCCATAGTAGGTACCTCCCCTGCCCCAGTCACTGCCTTCTCACAAACCCAGTATTCCTACATAGCACTTGTCACTATCTGACATTGTTTCCTGAATCTGTTTGTTGATTCTCCATCTCCCTGCATCAGTCCTGTGAGATCAAGGGTGTAGTAAGTGGTGAGTAAATATTGGATGAGCTCATGGATATTGGTTGGACTGGAAGGCTATGGTTGAGTCTTCTTAATCCCTATTGTTCTGGTCTGAGTGGCCAGCTCTGCAAAGTCCAGCACATCCCCAAGATGGCCTGCTGCCTGGAATCTCTTTTCAGTCCAGACAAAGCCTCCTCGGGCGCAGGGGTTGGTCCCCAGCCGTGTCCCCCAACCCCAAGGACCACCCAGGCCCATCCTGGCTGCCCTCTCCCCATCCTCCAGTCTAGCGTCCTTTGCCCCATCTCTCCCAAACTCCTGGTTCTCCTTTGATCCTCGACCCTGAGTCCCCTGCCTTTCTCTCCTTGTGGAGTGACTGGAGCAGCGGGGGAAGGAACCAGCAGCTTATCCTGTTTACCCACCAGGGATTACCCTTAATGAGGATCCAGAGCCCCCGAGGCCTGTCTGCCACCACCTCCCTTAGTGCTGCTTGCCCTGTGTTCAGTGGGCAGATGCGGACAGCACTTCCCTGGAGACCACTTCTAGGCCTTCCCTGAGGACGGCTCTGCTTCAAATAGCTGAAACTTGTTTTCCGAATAAAACAGCGTCTTGTCAGCTCACTGGGGCTGTGTTACACAGGTGAAATTTCTCAGGAAAACAACCATGGCAAAACTGTTAGCTCGTATTTCTAAAGTTAGCTCCATCCTTGTCTAACCTCTTCTCTCAAACACAGTCATGTATCCTTTCTTAAGCATATCCTGAGCCTTCACGTCTCTGGGAGTGTGAGCGGTCACCTCCTGGGTGATCAGTGACCCGGTCACATGCTCATTGGATGGGGATACTCACATCATACTCACTCTCCAGTCCTTGCTTTCCTAGAGCTGGTTGGGTTTTTTTAAGGTTATAATTATGTCATCCCCACTGCTGCTAACTGTTCAGAACACTGCCTTATAAATGGCAGAAAGTGCAGAGAAAGGCAGTGCGACGCTTTTCTCCAAGCAGAATGTCTGTACCAGAACTCTCACGGGTACTGTTCACAGGGCACTCCTGGGCAGGTCCAGGAGGCAGCCTCCCCCATACACCTGGGAGCTTAAAATGCAGCCTGCGCGGTGAGCAGCAGCCTGAAATAATGATAGTTGGGGAAGTGACCCTTGGCCGTCAACAAGTTCAGTCTCTTTCAGCTGATGCTCGTAGCTGCCATTTGTGGAAGCTCACCCCATTGCAGGCTGTGCACCAGTCCTTTAATGCATCATCCCATTTGATCCTCACAACCCCAAAACAGGGGTGGAGTGATCCTAACTTGATAGGGAACCGAGGTGTACCCAGGTTCAGCCACTTGCCCCAGACTGCCCGGCTGGCCAGTGGCAGAGCTGCATCTGTGACTCAGCGACCAAAGGGTGATCCATCCTTGACCATCCAGCACCCCTGGTTCTCTTCCTGACCCCATCTCTGGCCACCTTCCCACTGATCCAGCCCCTCAGAGACTGTCACGTAAACAGAGACCCGTTCTGAGTATACCCGCTGGTCGGCATCTTAGGATCCTCACTCTGCCACTGAAATGTTACCTTCAGCTTTTTCAGTCTTGGAAATCAACGTTCCCCTTTTGTTCTGCAGTCAGTCATCTGTCACTGCACCCCTCCCTTCTGATTCTGCCACTCACCACATGCTGTCCAGAAGCAGTGACACTGGGATCTCCACGTGCCCAGTCGATGCCAGATGCACTTGGCGGGAGCACTGGTGTGACCCCCCCACCCCAAATGCCTGCTCTCCTGAGTGATGAGCACCGCCCACTAGTCCCACAGATGTCACAGAGCCAGCACGGGTCCCTCCTGTCAGCGCCCTCTGACGGCTTCTGTGTCACTCAGATGGAGAAAGCCAGAGTCCCCCGCATTGCCTTGCGCGCAAGGCCCCCGACCCGGCCCTGCTGCGTGGCCTCTTCGGCCTCAGCACCCACCCCACTGCCTTGCCTCACTCCAGCCACGCTGGCCTCCTTGCTGTTTCCAAAACATGCCAGGCATTCCTCAGATGGAGAAAGCCAGAGTCCCCCGCATTGCCTTGCGCGCAAGGCCCCCGACCCGGCCCTGCTGCGTGGCCTCTTCGGCCTCAGCACCCACCCCACTGCCTTGCCTCACTCCAGCCACGCTGGCCTCCTTGCTGGTTCCAAAACATGCCAGGGATTCCTGCCTTTGCTGCCCTTCCTTCTGCCAGATACGCTCTTTTCCAGCTGCTGTCCTTCGTGGCTTCTTCCCTTACCTCCTTCAGGTTCACGCTGAAATGTCACTCTCTGCAGAAGGCTTCCCTGGCAGCTGCTTAAAATAGCATTCCCTCCCGCCAGCTCCAAGCCAGGCAACCCTGCTTCGTTTCCTCCATAGCCTCCACACTAGACCGGAAGCTTCAGGGCGAGGAAATCGCAGGTCTGCTCACTGTTCTCTCCCCAGGACCTGCGTGCAGCAGGCATTCGGTCGATGTCTAGTGAATGACTGAACGCACGGATACACACATGTGCACAGGTGCACGCACACACACAAATGCACGTGCACTGCCTCATGACAAGGAGGCCCGGGACGCCGACGAGGCTGAGCCTCGTCGGGGAGGAGCAGATTTCAGGGTATCAGCTGTGGGGGTCCATCCCTGCTGGGTTCTGACCCCGTCTCTTCTCCGCAGATGGTATCACGGAGCCATCAGCAGAGGAGATGCGGAGAACCTGCTGCGACTCTGCAAGGAGTGTAGCTACCTTGTCCGGAACAGCCAGACCAGCAGGCACGACTACTCCCTCTCCCTGAAGTGAGTACACCTTGGCCACCTCCTGGGCCCTCGGCAGCCTCCAGCGATGCGTGGCCCGGCGCCAGTGTCTGGGGCAGAAAGACCCGCCAGTGTCCCCCAAGGAAACTTGCCAGCATGAGTTATTTCAAGCCTCGCTTTTCCAATTTGATCTTATTCTGGGATACAGAGGAGTTTTTATGTCCTCTGTTTCTGCCCCCCACAGAGAGGGGGGGCATTTTCCTAGAATTTATATTAAATATCCAAGAATAGCTTTCACATGTACGGTGAGCCAGGGGCTATAGAAGTGCATAGCATGCCTCATCCCTCTCTCAACCCTCACACAGCAGTTTGATGAGAAACATCTTGTCCCCATTTTGCAGATGAGGAAACTAAGGCTCAGAGAGGGGCCATGGCCGGCCAAGGGGCAGGGCCAGTACTCAAGGCCGGGTGTTTGACTCCCCACTGTTCCTGCTGCCGCCGTGAGAACCACCCTTTCCTTATGTTCTAGGTTGCTGTTTGGGAAAGTTTCACTTTTAGGTGTCACACAAAGGTTGTGAGGAACACTGGGAAGAGCCAGGAAGAATCTTGCTGGCGTTATTACCTGTCAGGTCTTTCTGGATACAAGGCCATTGCTTTCAGGATAGGTGGCCCTGCCATAAGAAAAGGGTTTTTTGATTGAGGGCTTCATCATTTAGTGCCCTTACTGACTGGATGGAACCCAACGGATTTTCTGAAACCCATTTTACAGACAGGAAAACTGAGGCCTGGAGAGAGGCGGGATATAAAGAATTAGTGACAGAACAGACCACCAGGAGCGGTGCAGCCCTCTGCCTGCTTCCTTTCTGCTCTACTCGCCATTGTTCAAGGCCATGTGATGGAGAGAGGGCCTGCTGGGATGCAGCTGTCAGGAGAGCCCTGTGCAGGCCGGGTTGTGTAGTCAGTAGGGTCAGTGCAGCCAAGGAGAGAGAGATTGGCCTGTGTTCTCTGCTCAGGACTGACCCCACCTGAGAGGGACAGTGACAAACTGCAGAGCAGAGCCTGAGCAGGAAGCAGAGGCACTGGAAGTTCGCCTGGAGAAGGGAGGGTGTGTGGAGACTTGGGGGAACCACAGATCTCTCAAGGACATCGGGGCAGAAGTGGTAGATGGGAGAGTTATGGGCAGGCAGATTCCAGGTCAGTGAGAGGTGCAGTTCTCTAACAGAGCCAATCAGGAATCAGAACGATCCAAAGCTGCCTCAGGAAGTAGTGAGTATCATCACTGGGGGTGTGCAACCAGGAGCTGGACAACCGCCTTGCCAGGGAGGACGTGGAGGGGATTTCTAAGCAGCTGGGAGGGCACTCAGGACAAACGGCACGTGCGTGCTTCATCGTCCACCATCAGGCCTGACAACTTAAAGAATCAGGCCAGTTATTGCAGCCCAGGAAAATTCAATACACTAAACCGTGGCTGGGCTGGAGGCGGCCAAAGCCAGAGGGCCACGGTGGGGTCAGGTGCACACCGCTGGCTGTGCTGTCTGGGGCCAGGGGGTCTTCAACTCCCCACTGCTCCATGCAGCCCCCTCCCTCCCTTACTGTTCGAGGTAACCTAGCAACCCAGGTGCCCGTGAATGATGCTTCCAGATCTTCACCTTCCCACCTCAAGGTGAATTGTGCCTTTCTGGACTGCAAGAGGTAAACGAAGCAAGTGACATCAGAGATGGGACTCCTGTGTCACCACCCTTCCCTGGTGACCCAGACAGCCTGCCCACGCCCTGGGCTTCCTCTCTCTCATCACACTGGCAATCTCTGAGTTCCTCAGTGGATCTCATTCTTCCTGGAATTTTGTCGTCTGGGACCAGGCCAGAGGCGTCTTCCCGAGAGGGCTAATTGAATACACAGAGAAAAGGGTGGGGCTCCCCATGTCAGGCCCAGTGGTTCACCATGAGGGCCAGGGCCCCATCGCACTTCTGTTTATTCACTGGGCGCCTGCTGGGCCCCTGCACTGGGCAGGCCTGGCTGGACATTGGGACCCCTGGTGACCCCACCACAGCCCTGTCTGCAAGGAAGAAACAGCCTCCGAAGTTCCCAGGATGTTTTGGGGCTGAGGCGCCAGCATGGGAGCACACAAGGAATCTCGAGCCAGTGGCAGGAGTACTCATGCCAGCAGTGCCTGCGTGGTCCATTCCTCAGTGCCCTGAGCCCATGCCCTCCGTTATACAAACAGGCCCGAATGCCAGCTCACAGATGGGTCTTCAGAAGACTGTTTCTGTCAAAGTCCTAAGAGCATAATTCCCTTTTCGTTCCTGGTTTGCTCCCTTCCCTAGACTGTAGGACCACTCTCGGGATGGAGAGCACCTTGATTCTCTTCTGCTCTGTAACAGGCTTATAGTCCAGGGGCCGGGCTTCCCCACTTGCTGGCCTTGTGGCCTTGGCAGCCACATCACCTTTCTGAGCCTCAGTGTCCTCATCTGTGCATGAGAGGTGACACTGCTCTCCTTACATCGATGCTTTTCAGTGTCTCTGGCTCTCGGGAGTTCCCCTGCCCGTGGGCTCAGCCACCCATTGTCCTTGGAGTGCTGTGGCAGGATCCCCTGCATCTCCCAGGCGAGGGGAGGAGGTGGAGGAGACTGAGGGTGCAGCCCAGGGGCCTGCGCTGGGATCCCAGATCAGAGCACTCTGCCGTCAGGCCCAGGTTTCTCTTCCTGGACCCGTCCTGTCAGTTCTCATTGTCAGGAAGTGCAATTTGGATGACTGATCTCTGCCCATGGGTGCTGGAGGTGGAGGGTTTAGTTTTGCATGCTTGTCAGGAGCCATTAGCTCCCAAATGCCGGAGGGGTGGTCTTACCTGGTCGGCTTTCTCTTGAAGAAGGCCAGAAGTGGGGAGGAGGGCTAGGCCATCCGTGGCTGGCCGGGGCAGCCCGCTAAGTGGAGGTGGGCTTGTTTTCCAGAGCAGCCTCAGTTCCCAGTGACCAGTCAGGCTGCCGGCCAGGGAGTGACACCCGGCATTCATCACCTCAACCACAAATGGAACTGCCCTGGTACTGAATGTCCCGGCTGCTTGGGGCAAGTGCCAGCTTTGCCAGCCACCATGGAGGTCCAGGGACTCTCACATCCCGAAGCCTGCCTGGTGGGGGTAGGGTGGGGAGTGGCATTATCAGGAGTGAGGTGCAAATTTACATTGGAATTCCAGCTGTGCTGTCATGTGAGCCTTGGGTCATGCTATGAGGGTATTCTAGGGTGGAGGAAAGTGTTTGGGGGAGTCTGGCCCCAGAGGACAGGGCCCTCCACCCCTCCCGTCCTTCCCTCAGCACATATTTATCAGAGCCCTTGGTACCAGGCACTAGGCTGGGCAGCAGAGGGAGCAGAGGAGAGGACAGCCCGGCCTAGGCTACAGAGCTCCCGATCTGGGCCTTGTTGCTTGCATGTCTGCACAGAGGCCCTTGGGGGCCGGAGCTGGCGCTGGAGTGAGAGAGTCTGGAGAAGCTGTTGCGCAGAGGTACACTTGAGCCTTAAAGAAAGGGTACGCATTCCCCAGGCAGGGACAGTTGGTGGGCATCTCAGGTGGAGGGGACGGGCTAGGCAAAGCCCTGGAGATGCAGAAGAGCCTGGGCAGGACTCGTGCCCTGCAGAGGAGCTGAGACTCAGTCCTTAGTGACGGGGCCACTCTCAGGCACCCGCCTGTATGCTTAAACCCCACTTCCACCCTGCAAACCCACAGCACTTCACGATTTAGAAAGCCTGCGCGTTCGCCTCGGGACAGCCCCACGGGGTGGCCAGGGCAGAGATCACCATCCTCGTTCTCACCTTAGGGTAGAGGAAGCTGACCGACCAGCTGAGGCTGGAGTGGAGACAGAGGACTCCCAGCCCAGTGTCTCCCCACCCGCTCCCAAGCACCCCTTACGCCGGCCAGGTCATCGGTGTGGAACCTGAAGCGGCCGTAGAGGCCTGCCTGGTCCGGTCCCTTTGCTTCATGGCTGGGGAGACTGAGACCCAGAGGGGATTTGTGACTGACCAGCTCCCCAGCTGGCAGTTGACCACACTGACAAGAGAGATGGTGACTGCTTCCCACTGTGGGGACCAGGCAGATCCCTGCACCAGCCTAAGCTGCCACCCTCCTGCCCCTTCACCAAAACCCCCCGCACCCGTGGCAATCCAAGATGGCGCCTGCCTCCCTCACCTCCTCGCATCCATCCAAGTCCCCTCCATGGCGGACGCCCCCACCCGTGAAGCAGTCTTGCAGAGGTCCTGCCTCATTGCTTTTGAACACTGCCCTCATCCCCTCCTTCTGCAGAACTCTCCCTCTTCCCCTCTCCAGCCTGACCTGACAGGGCGTCAGACCCTTGGTGCCCTCTCAGCCATCAGCACACACGTTGGCCCCAGCACCAACCATTGACCCCTGCTACACTCACTGTAGCCTCGGGAAGTGAAAGGTTGAACTTTTAGAAGTTGGCAAGAAAACATCACCCTCTAACACAGTTTACTGTTTGGAAAGGCAAGCAGTGGGGGAAAGGGATGAAAAATCTCATTAAAAGGGTTCTTCAGGCACTTTGGACTGTGAATGACTCTTTGCAATTTCTAGTTTCATGAGTTTTTGCAAAGCAATCTGGACAAGATGAGGGAAACAGGACTCCAAAGACCAGAGGGTTTGCTGCTGAGGGCCCTCTGGGGAGGCAGGGAGAACGCCAGGGCCTCCTCGTGCACCAGGCAGGCTCTGCCTGCTCTGGGCGTGCCCCCTGGGATGGGGGCAGACAGAGTGGCCCTCCCGAGGCCTCAGCAGGGATGCCCCTGCTCCTTTGACAAGGGCCCAGCCCTGTTCTCTTTAAGCACTGAGAGCCCCAACTCCAGTGGGGGACATGGCCCCAGGGAGCCCTCACAAAGGGGCCTTCAGCTTTCAGATCCCCAAAGGCAAACTTCACAGCATCCTTGCAAATGCGTAGCCCAGATTCTGACCTCAGGAGACATTTCTGGGGTCTGACCTTTTTCCATCAGGGTACAACTCAGCCCTGATCACTCAGGAGCCTTCCTCAGCCCGTAAGCTCTGCCCCTTCAGTGTCTTGTTATTTAATGGGCTCCAGTCTCCAGGAGTTCATAGCCCAGTCGGGGAAGAAGTGGTATTTACACGGGGAACTCAGATACTCATAGAACGTGTTTAAGGCTCCCCAAGGCAGAAAGTGCTCAGGGCTGTGAAAGAGGGAAGGAACCAGAAGAGGGGGTATTTGAAGGCTGGGTAGATCTTAGACCTGTGCACAGGGTAGAGAGGGCAGCCAGGCAGGGGGAATGGCACAGAGACAGGAAGTGCAGAGCTTGCGTAAGAACAACAGATAACATTGATGGGAGCCAAGGAGAGGGGTGGCCCTAGTCAGCAGGCTGAGGAACTGGGGACTCTAACCTGTAGGGTAGGGAGCGTTCCTGAAGGTTTTGAGCAGCGTCGCAGTCATGTCCCCAGAGCTGTATTCTAGAACCATTCATGAACCAGGGTGTCAAATGGAACACTACTCTGCCTCCCTCTCCCCAACATGTCCACAGACATGCCACCCGAGCTAGCACAAGTCCAAGAGGTGGGCAGCACGTGGGCATGCGTCCCAAGGGGAGATCCAGGGCAGCCCTTTTAAAGATGTAGAGGGAAGGGGCTTTCCTGGTGGTGCAGTGGTTGAGAGTCCACCTGCCGATGCAGGGGACATGGGTTCGTGCCCCGGTCCGGGAAGATCCCACAGGCCGCGGAGCGGCTGGGCCCGTGAGCCATGGCCGCTGAGCCTGCGCGTCCGGAGCCTGTGCTCCACAACGGGAGAGGCCACAACAGTGAGAGGACCGCGTACCACCAAAAAAAAAAAAAAAAAAAAAAAAAAAGATGTAGAGGGAAAAGCATGGGCTCTGCTGCCAGAGATACCTGGGTTCGAATCCTAGCTCCATCTCTTACCTGCTGTGTGGTTCTCGGCCAATGACTTTACCTCCCTGATCATCACCTAGAAAGCCACGTAGGTCACTCTCATGAAGTTGTTGTAATAATTAACGCAGCTCAGAAGGTATATGCCAGTCTCTGCTCCTCCCAGCTTTCCCGGAGCCTTTAGAAATTGCCGTGGAGGCAGCAAGGTGGACAGGGCTGCACCAGGTCAAGCGCCTTCGGGGTGCGTCTGGGCTATATCTGCTTCTGGATGACACGGGCGAGTGTCTTCCCCCGTTCCCACAGAAAGAGGGTCTAGCATTTGATTCGTAAATTTGCTTCCAGGTCCAAGACTCTACGGTCAGGACAAGCTGCCTTTCTGCTCAGTCCTAAGGATGGTGGGAAGGCCCCACCTCCTCCTCCAGGTGGGAAGGAGGGAGCGGGACAAGAAAATGCTTTCTGCTCTGATTGCTAAACGAGGCCCGTCAGGTTCCTGCTTGGAGCTGGGGGTCTGTGCTGACTGCTGGGCAGCCAGTCTTCACCCAAAAGATGCTTCCTGGGAGGGTGGTGAGCGTAGTGGGGCCAGAGGAGCTGATGGGCTGCGTTCCAGGGGCGCTGGGGGCACATTTCTGTTAGAGTTGTTTTTCTTTCTTCTCTCCCCTCGTTGATTTATATAGTAGAGGAGAGAGTTTTCAAACAGTAGGCATGTCTGGGTCTAGGCAGGCGGGCCAGTGATTAATCTTAGTTTGTTGCTGCTGACAGCCAGGAGCAAGAAATAATAAAGGTTTGTGGGGCGGGGAGGGGCGGGGGGTGAGGAAAGGCTGCTCGCCCTGCGATCATCGGCAGGGAGCACGGACTTCATTTCCTTCTGCCGTCTGAGCACCCCTTGTTGGGTCGACATCTGAGGCTCCAGCCTCTCAGCTCCATGGGGGCTGCTCCCATGGCCAAGCCCCCAGGGTGGTCCCCCAGACCACAGTAGAGCCTCACCGGCCGCTGTTGGGTTCACCGCCCAGCATGACCTCCTGCTCCAGGATGTAGGACTCCATCACTACAACTTGCTCCCCTCCCCAACCTGCCCCTGAGGGCAGAGCTTCAAGAAAGGCAGGTGTGTGCCACCCGGGGCACTGCCCAGCTCTGCTGACCAGGGCCCTGGGTTCCTGGCTGCCTGCTCCCGTGACTCTGCACCTCTCTGAGCTGCCAGGTGGGTGTGAGGGCTGGAGGAGGGCGAGTACAGAAGAAAGAGAGGTGGGGGTCAGGCAGACCGGCACAGGGGTAGCTGACTGACTCCAGGCAGACAGTGATGGCAGGAAGGGGTGGAGTGAGGAGGGGTTTTGACATGGGCCTTGGGAAGTGAGGAGGGTTGAGGCAGTTGGGGATGGGCAGGGTAAGGAGCTGCCCATTCTGAGGAAACAGCAGCCCAGGAGGAGAGAAGCTGCCTACTTTCCAATCCACAGTTTTCAATATATCCCATCACTAACTCCTCCCCATTTCCCCAGGATAGAGGCAGCTCTGTGCAGCAGAAGACATGGGCTCTGGATCAGTCTGGATTGGGCTCTTGAACCCCAGCTCTACCACTCACTAGCAGGGTGGTCTTGGACAAAGGGACTTAACATCTCTGAGCCTCAATTTCCTCATCTATAAAATGGGTTTTACAGAGGTATTCCTGAAGAGATGATATACGTGAAGTGCTTGGCATGTGCCCAGCAGGCATTAAGTGAGTGGTAGCCCACTGTCTTTGTTACAGACTTTGGAGAGCCATGGGTTATTGAGGAAAGAGCTTGGTGTGGTCCAGAGCCTTGAGAATTGTCTGGATCTGTCCATGCCCGCAGCTACTCCCCTTTATGGTGGTGGGATTTTAGAATTTATGCAGGCTGCAGCTTGAGAAAATCCTGCATTGTTATGACTGAGACTCAAATCACAGGGCTAGAGTCAAATCCAGGCTGCCTTTGCTCTGGCTGTGTGACCTTGGGTAAGTCACTTAACCTCCCTGATCTCCCAGTTCTTGATCAGTACCTGAAGATGATGACCACTTCAACAGGCATTCCTTTCTGTCCCCCCTCACTGTCCTGCTGACCCCTATCTCGCCCTCCACATCTTCAGACATTATGAGTCAATTACAAGAACTAGAACCTGGTCCAGGACAGTAGCTCTCATACATTAAGTACACTTGAGCAGAAATCTTGGGATTTAGGGAACAGAAAGAGACCTTTTACATCACCTGGCCCAATACCCTGTACAGGTGGAGAAACTGAGACCAGAGAGAGGAAGAAGCTTGTTTGCCTCCCGGCTTCCCATCCAGGCCCAGTTTTCTGGCAGCATTTGCATTGGCCTGAGACAAAGGGCAGGCAGGGGAGAGGGGCCGTCTGCCTCTGCTCTCACTACACAGAGGATTTCACATCCTTTCAGGACTGATGGAGGGAAAATGAACTTTCTGCTCAATTAGTGTGCGACGTGTTTTCTCCTTCTAAAAGGTTTAAAGGAAGTGGTGCAATTAGGAGCTCCTCAAACGCCCCGTGCAGGAGACTAAATGAAAACAGTGAACTTCAGAGACAGAGGTTTTCAGAAACCCCGTCTGACCGTGGAGGTGTCTGGAAGGCAGATGGGGTGAAGCGCTGGTGAAGCTGCTGAGGAGGCTGAAACAGCTCAGCGAAGGACTAGGGCAGTGGGAGTAGAACAGAGGCCGTGTCCTGGTAGAATTGAAGAGGGTGAGAAAGAGCGAGAAGTCAGGGGCCTCATCCAGATTCCTGAACAGCTGGGTGAGTGGTGGCACCACCAGCTGCAACATGGACCTGGAATGGTTTTGAAAAACCCAGGAAACTCGTCCTAACTCAGCTGCCCAAAACCAGAGGCAAGGGGTGCCCACGCTCACACTGCTAACCCATTGTCCAGAGCACCCACCAGCCTGGCAGTGCCCAGCATGCCTGCTGATGGGCTGGGTTTTCCCTTCCTGACTTGCTGCATCTCCCCTCCCAGCCAAGCACACGACATTGCCCTTTGCTCCCCCGAGAGCTCCCTGGTCCCCTCCAGAGTCAGAGCCACCCTGATTACATTTCCAGCTGGTTTTTAATTATCTCATATCAGCCCCCATAAATCTCTCCGTAAGGCTCGCCTGCCGTGGGAGGCGTTCCAACTGTTGCCAGGAAGCCTCGTGTGCCCTGGGACAGCTTCCCTTCTGAGGTACTGGGTGGTCTCTTCAAATGAGAAAAATATTTCTTTCCAATCACATTTCTAACATCTTGTTAATAGGACTTATTTAATAATATTTTTGCAAAAGCCATCTGGGAATGGCTTGATTGAGAGGGCATGTGGGGTGCTGCAAGGACAGGCCATGGGGACAGATACAGACCTTGTATCTGCCATCAGCAGATACAGCAACATGGAGAAAGATGCAGTCAGGGACCAGAGGACCAGGGCCTGAATCCCACTGCTTCCACCAGCCATGAGGGTCACCCAGCGAGTTATTTCACGTCTCTGAGCCTCAGCTCCGAGGCTCAGGGAGACGGCGGAAGGGAAAGCTCTTAGTAAACCCTGAGTGTCTGTATGAATGCAGGTGGTGTTATTTACGGAGACTTGTGCTTTCCCCGGGGGAGTATTGGGAGTCTTACTTTGCTAACAGCTAGTTAGATAACTCAAAGCCCCCCCCCCCCAGGAAATGCGATCAGCCCCCGCCCAGAGGCATTTGGGGGGGCTTGAAGCAACCAGCTTCATTCAGTAAAATCCCAAGGTTTCCCGTTCCCCATACCTTCAGGCCCTTGCAGCCAGAAGGGTCTTGAATCATCCAGGTCAAGACCCTGGCTTTCAGATGAGAGGAAGGGAAAAGGACCTTCCCAAGGTCCCGCAGCAAGTTGCTGGCAGAGCCCAGATGTCTCGACTCCCATCCCAGGGTTATTACCCTTCTGAGCCCATAATACTATATTTTCTCTCCCATTTTCTCCATAAACATTCTTGGTATTTGCGGCAGATTTATAAAATCGGATGTCAGATTTTATAGCTCTCGTCTTTGCTCCCACAGTTCAAATGCTAAAGCTATAAAAATGATATTTTGCTGTGTATGAGTGTGGGTGTGTCACACTCACACGTGCACACACTTCCATTTTGTGACTCGAATCTGCCCTTTTCTGAACGAAATTGGGTCATTTGTAGAGACGTGGATGGATCTAGAGACTATCATACAGAGTGAAGTAAGTCAGAAAGAGAAAAACAAATATCGTATATTAATGCATATATGTGGAACCTAGAGAAATGGTACAGATGAACCGGTTTGCAGGGCAGAAATAGAGACACAGATGTAGAGAACAAACGTACGGACACCAAGCGGGGAGAGTGGCGGCGGGGGGTGCGGTGGTGGTGGGATGAATTGGGAGATTGGAATTGACACGTATACATTAATATGTATAAAATAGATAACTAATAAGAACCCACTGTATAAAAAATTAAATTAAATAAAATTCAAAAAAACCCTGCCTTTTTCTGGGCAGCCCTCCCCCAGTGAGCAGCCGCCATCTTCCTTCCAGCTGAGGGGGCTTTCTGCCACTTTTACTACCTTTTTTTTAAGGATTGCTTCACCTAGGAGGAATATCAGAAACAAATGGTCTTGGCAAAGCTGCTTATTAGAAATGCTTTAATTAGAACTTTTTTTTTTTTTTCTATTTTCCTTTTGAAAATCTACACGCTGCTCACGGCCCTGGGCGGCGTGAGGACCAGCTTGTCACATTCTCAGCACAGACTTTCAGGGCAGGGGTAACAGTTCAGCAGTGTAGGTGTCACTGCTGCATTCCTACCAGGCACCAGGCCTTTGACTGGATGGGGAGACAGAGGCACATCAGAGTCTAAGCTTGTAGTCCAGGCACGGGGACAAGAATAGGTGACTACTGTGATGGAGGGAGGTGTAGCAGAGAATGAGTAAGGGAGGGAGAAAGTGAGTCTGGCTGGGGGCATCTCAGAAGGCTTCCTGGAGGAGGTGGCATGTGAGCAGGGCCTAGGACGATAATAATGTATTGGGAAGTAACAGAAAGGTAGAAGGATGATTAGGTTTGGTATTAGAGGAGAGGTCTCTGCAGCGTCCCCTCTCCCTGTGGTGCTAACTCCCTGTGGTGCCAACTTCAGTTGTCCCCTCCACGTAAGCCCCCGTGGCCCAGGTGACTCATAATATTGTGGACAGAGATGTGCCTTGTAAACTCTGAAGTCCTAATCAGCTCTCTCTCTGTCTCCCCACAGCTTCTGCATCTCTGGTCCTTTATCTTTTCCACAATTCCTTCCCACCCCCCAACTTGCCAAAGAGTAACCACATGCCCCTCATTTCCACCTGACACTAAAGGTGTGTTGTACCCCACCCTGGCTGAACACAGCCTCCCAAGGAAAAATGCATTTACACGGTGCTGGGCAGGCGCTTTGCAGTCCCTGGTACCTGGTGTTAGAAATTGAAGAGGCTTCTGCAGCGTATCCTCTGAGGCAGGTAGAATTGTGCCAGTAACAATGATTAAAAACTCGGGGGGGGGGCAGTATATGAGTTCTGACACAAGTGATGATGAAACCACTGAGGTGGCAAATGCATCAGGTGGTGTGTGCTGGGCACACCCACCTTTCAGATTCACGGTCTCCAAATGGGAGCATAATCCTGTTTTGAGTTCAGATTTTCAGGCTAGAAAAATACTTTCTCCTGTCCTCAATTTTTCCAGTCTTACCCCCTAAAAATCTTCTGTGATGAAAGGAGGGTTGACTTTTACTTTTGTGGAAGTTGTGCTTTTAAAAAGCAATCAGTTCCAATAGTATAGTAACTTTGGGGAACTCAATTACTTGCAGCCATGCTGAAAAAAACTGTAATTAACGTGGTCAAACCCTAGCCAAATAATAAAATGAAAGCTTTGTTGTGTATCAAGGCAGAAATCAATTTCATTAGGGAGCAAAGAGCCAGAGATTTAATTTTGAGAAAACTCTCCACCCTGTGGACAGAGGTTGTCAAGAAGCTGCCAGAATGAATGCCCAACATGAGAGGATTCGCCCTCCAGAGCCCAGATTACTTAAGGGCTGGCAGTGACCTTTCAGAATCACATTTGCAAACCTTCCAAGTGTGGCCACAGCCAGTGGGGCTTTTGCTTCTTAATGTTCTTGGACTGGTGCCCCTTTTGGTTTGGTCAAGAGGTGCGTGTTGTCTGCACCCACTGACACTCGCATGCCAATGAGATCCTGTCCCTTGGGATGGGGAGGAGGAAGAAGACAGAGGTGGACTCTGGAGGTCGGAAGACACCAAAAGGAGTTCATCGAAGGCTCAGAGTGTCCACATGGTGATGGAGTCGTGTCCAGACAGCAGGGCTAATGGCCAAGTGGGACATACCCACGGGGGACAGGCCAGCATGTGTATGAGAGATTGTGAGCAGCAGGAGGGACCAGGACGAGAGAGGACAGCTGGAGAGGAGCAGCCTCAGGTCTGCGCCTGCTTCTGTATTCCGCTCTCCAGGGGGCCTTCCCAGGGCAGGCAGAGCAGCTGTGACCTGCTGGAATGTGCTAAGTCACATTTCAGCTCAACGTAGACGGACTTTCTCATGGTCAGAGCCATCAAAGGTTGGAAAAAGTTGTACCTGTAATGAGTAAGCTCCCCAACACTGGGGGTAAGCCACAAAAGCTGAACATGAGATGTGAATGTGGACTTTGCATCGTCAGATAGAATTAGAATGGGGGTTTTCAAACTTGAATGTGCATCGGAATCTCTTGAAGAGCATATTAAAAGCTGATTCAGGTTCCAGAAAGGCCCAGGGAGTCGCAGGCTTAGCAAATCCCCAGGGACTTTGATGTAGGCATTTTGGGGCACATTTGTAGAAACTCTATATTTGAGAAACCTGCACTCCTCTTCCAACCCTGAAACTCTGGGATGTCTGTAATGAAGGTCAGTCCTTTTGTTTAATATCTGAATAGTCATTCCTTCTTCATTGCGTGGTGTGAGCACCTATGTGCCAAGTTTCAAAGGTTTAGCAGTTTGTGGGACCTCAGTGGTCACCTAGTTCTCTCCCTTTGTTGTATAGGTAGATGGGAAAACTGAGGCCCAAGAGGACAGGAGCCAGGGCTGGGACCAGGTCCCTGACATCCAGTTCAGAGCTCTTTTCACTTGCTTTCAGTGACTTTAAGGAATATCATAAAGTCCGCCCCATTTCACAGATGAAGAAACTGAGGCCCAGATCCCCAAGGACTGTTGGGAGCTTTTCCACAGAAAACCACCATCACCATCATTCACATGATGTGCAAAAGGCCCTTGGCCAGGGTGCCTGGGTGGCTTAGAGTCAACTGTGTGCCTTTGAAATTCCAGGGAGGAAGAACGGCCCCTCAGGTTAGAGGCAGGACCACTGAGCAAGTAGGTCTGTTTTAGCTTTCAGTTTTTAAAGGCCCTCCTGGATTTTTCCTTCTTTACTTGTTTGAGTAAAACTGTGAGTTGGATCAGGTGCTTTGTGGGCGAGTCCCCTTCTTTGCTGTGCTAATGAATCAGTTGGTCAGTTAGCAAGGGATGCCCCAGCCAGGAAAGGAGTTGGGTCTGGAGGATAGTGAGGGTAAGTACTGTGCTTTAAGGACAAGGATGAGAATTGGGGTGTGGGGGGATTGCTGCCTTCTTCCCCCTCCCTGCACGTCCACCTCCACCTTCCACCTTGTCACAGGCATTGCTGCCTACTCTGAGCATACAGAGGCTATGGGTAGTGCCCAAGAATCCCCTACAGCTAATGGCACAGGGGCGGGGTAGGGGGGAAGGGGCACATTCTGGATTCACTGGAGAATGAGAGCAAACCTCCACCCCTTTCTGGGCCTTAATGTCATCTGTAAAATAAGAGCAGGGAAACACATGGTCTCAAAAGC
The DNA here is from genome assembly GCF_000442215.2 of Lipotes vexillifer. Lineage (NCBI taxonomy): Eukaryota > Metazoa > Chordata > Mammalia > Artiodactyla > Lipotidae > Lipotes > Lipotes vexillifer. The sequence goes on along the minus strand of NW_006783413.1, from coordinate 2,820,471 downwards.
CTCTGCTTGGTGTCTTGTCTATCTCAGAAATGTTGAATACAGAGCAATACACACAATACTGCCATACACCAGTATTTTTTAAGCAGAGAAGCCTCTTTCCTCATCATTCCCATTCTGTTTTCATGTGGACCCTGCTGTGTAACAATGTGTTTTTGAGAGTGTTGTGAAATACCACTCCATGTTTGGGAAAGTTGATCTCAGGGTCGTAAACACCATGCCCATAGTCACCCAGCGACAGAGCTAGGGCCAGAACCCAGGCCTGCCACCCCAGCCAGGCAGGCTGCCCAGCTGGAGGATTTGGTCCGGCTGCCAACGTGGCCATGAATGGCAGACCAGGCAGACAGGGAGACATGCTCAGTGCTCAGCCCGGGCAGCACGGAGCCAGCAAGGCAAACCAGATGGGCAGCAACTTCAACTCAGGCTACTGCAGTGCAGGTGGGGACAAAGCCATGTCAGAACCCCTAGCCTTAGCACCTGCCAGACTTGCTCATGCACCATCCAGCTCGGACCTCAGGATGGTTCTTATGGGTGGGCAGTGAAAACTCCATCCCACAGATGAGGAAACTGAGGCTCAGAGAGACGCACAGCTCAGAGTGGCAGAAGGGGACTCAGACCCAGGTCTGGGTCCCGCTGGGTCTGCAGGTGGTGGTCCCTTTGCCCTCATCTTGCTTTCCTCATCCCGGAGTACCCGCCTCATCTCACTCTCCAGCCTCACCTGGCTCAACCCCAGGTTTCCAGCTCCCCTTTTGCCTATAAAAGCCCCTGTGCCCCTGGCAGCTGGTGCTTACCCTTATGGTTGCCTTTGCCCAGTCCCTGTTCTGGACCTTCCTTCAGGTACCGTGTGTTCCCCCTGCACCTGCTGGTTGGTGGTGAAGTGGGAGTTGGTCCTTGGAAACAGCCTGGAGCCCTTTGGCAAATTCTGTGTTGTGTCTTAAGCCCTTAAATAAGGAGCCGGATGACTAACCTTTATCACATGTTCATGCTTCCTTCACACAGGCATTCTCACTTCTCCCTCACAACTACTGTGAGGGTGGACTCTTTGTTACTCCCATTTCACAGATGAAGGATTTGAGGCATGGGTGACTAGTGAGTTGCCACTGTTAAAATCTGGGGCTGGATTATTCTATGTTGTGGGGTTGTCCTGTGCAGCATCCCTGACCTCCGCCTGTAGATGCCAGCAGCTCCCCTGTCTCCAGACATTGTCAGATTCTTCCAGGAGGGAGGTAAACTCGCCCCAGTTGAGAACCAGTGCTCCAAGAAGAGTATGGGTGGAGAGAGGCTTGTCCTAGTAGAAGGAAACCCCCCTCTACCCCACCCCAGGCCTGAATGCATTCTGTCCATCCCGTTGGCACAGATGTTAAGAAGCCTTGCTTTTGCCACTGTGCTGTCCTCAAGCCCGGGGATTCCCTGTACCTGCATGAGGATAGCCGTCCTGCCCTGCCTCAGTCCTCCTGGCCGAGGCTGGCACATCCTCCACACCACTGTGATGTCTCTCATTAGCTTGAAAACTTCAGCACTGGAGGAACCCCCTCTACCCTTTCCAGACAGGGATGCTGAGGCCCAGGGAGAGGGGACCTGCCCAGCCAATGACATCAGTGGAATCAGAGTTTGAACCCAGGTATCTGACTTCAGTTCAGCCACCACCATCAACCCCACGTGCTTCAAACACAAAAGGGTCTTTGTGTTCCTGGAAGAGTCCTCTTTCCCCTTCCTAAAGCTCTGAAACATTTCATGTCACCCCTCCCCCTGCCTCCACCTCTCCCCTTGCAGTTTTCATGTGCACTTGCTGGAGCCTGAGGACTGCTAGGAACACCGACGAGTGAGACTGCAAAAGTCATCCAGCCTGCCCCCATGCATCATTACCCTCCCACTTACACACCCCCAGTGATGGGAGGCTCACTCCCTCAGCTGTCAGTCTGGATCATTAATATCCTCCTGCCTGACACTTTGTTAGTCTACTCCTGAGAAAATTGCCCCAAATCAGTTCATTTTGACCTATGCTGCCTTGCGTGGCACAAAACAAGCCTTAAGCCTCTCCATGTTTGCCGCGAGGTGCATCTGCCGGCTCTCCTTCTGCCTGGAGATGGCTTTTCATTGTGATTTCCTGAAGGCCCTCTCCCTGAGCCACCAACTTAGAGCTTGAGAAATGCCCGGGCTTCCTGGGGAGGCTTATCACTGCCAGTGTGCTTATTGAAAGTCTAATTATTTGGTTGTAAATCAAGTTGTTTGGCTCAGCGGTGTTCACATTTAGATGTTTGTTCACCATAACTTGGCACGTGTGTCTTTGGCTTGTCCCCCTGAAGGCTATTTCGGAAGGCAGTGGGTGGCATGTGACCTCATAAGCCCCTTCCCGCAGCTCCTCAAGCCCTAGAACATCTCAGCTGGAAAGGGCCTCCATGCCCCTCACCCCATGCATTGCACAGTTGGAGAACCCCAACACACAGCTAGAAGGACTCATGTCCTGGTCCCCTGGTTCAGAAAGCCCTGGTGTCCTCTCGCTGTGACTCAGGCAGGTTGCTTCTCCCTCTGGCCCTTGGTGTTCTCGTGTGCAGTGGGTGTCTTGCAGATAATGTCAGCCCTCCCAGCTTCTTTGTGAAGCCACAGGTTGGTCCAGTCCGATGGCAGCGGTGGCAATCACAATGTACATGTTTGTTCTGCCAGGCTCCCTGGCCCTGTGCTGGTAGTTCACAGCACATGCAGATGCCAGCCTGACATCCTCAGGAGATGTCAACCAGGTACCTTTCCCCAGAAGGCCCCCACCACTTGAGATCTGGGTATTTTTTTCCCACAGCAGGCCCAGGGCTCTCAGAACATGCTTCTCTGCAGGCACTCATGAGTGTTTCTGGAGTAGCTTGTTTCACAGATGTGGCGAGGAGTTTCTCTGTAGACACTTACCCAGAAAAATATCCCATCTCCCAGGAGGTCAAAGAGCAGACGTCCTGAATCAGAGCCATCTGCTTGCAGAGGCAGCGTTGCCGAGCAGGGGGCGGGGTTATGGCAGGAAGTACCTGTTTTGTAGGCCCCTAGGTGGCCATGGAGGCAGGAGGTATCTTGCCAGGGTCACCCTCCAGGCTGGCTCCCTTGGGATGCTCCCTCACCCAAGGTCACAGCAGATCAGCATTAGAGCCAGGCCTAGAACACACCTATGCCCAGTTAATTCGATACAAACGTCCATGTCCATCTCCACTCCGACTTGGGTGCACGCTTGTGGGGTCAGAAGGACCTGATGGGCTGTTCTCATGCCTTCTCCACGCTGATCACAAGACCTGTGCTCCAAGAGCTCTGAGGGTGAATGCTGGTTGCCGTTGTCATGCTCATGGAGAACAGGCGACACCTCCCTCCCCTGAGAATCATCCTGCAACCAATTGTTGAGGGTGTTCAGATGCCCAATTTCATCCTTCCTCTTCTCTTAACCGGTCTGGCCTCAGGAATCTTTGCACAATGTAAGATTCAACTTTTTAATTAAAATAACCCACAAGAAGAGGAAGAGGGCTTCCCTGGTGGTGCAGTGGTTGAGGGTCCGCCTGCCGATGC
>NW_006783413.1:2802065-2816830 GCF_000442215.2 Lipotes vexillifer | reverse complement strand
TACACTACCAAACGTAAAATAGATAGCTAGTGGGAAGCAGCAGCATAGCACAGGGAGATCAGCTCGGTGCTTTGTGTCCACCTAGAGGGGAGGGGTAGGGAGGGTGGGAGAGAGATGCAAGAGGGGGGCGATATGGGGATATATGTATACGTATAGCTGATTCACTTTGTTTTACAGGAGAAACTAACACAGCATTGTAAAGCACTTATACTCCAATAAAGATGTTAAAAAAAAAAAAAAAGAAGAGGAAGAGATACGGCCACTTTGAGATCTGCTGGGCCCCAGAGCGGGGAGGGCCTGGGCCCTCAGGAAGGCGTGGTTTTAGGAGGGAACTGGTGTCACTTTCGTTTTGTTTATCTAGGCCTGGGCAGGGGGCACTGGCTGGCTCTGTACCCGGGAATGATTTCTTATAGAATCCCAAGGAAAGAAAAAGGTTTGACCCATTCTTCTCTGTGGCTTGTGGCTTCCCTCAAGTGAGACTTCTCTTTCCAATTTGAGAGGCAGGTGCCTTTGTACCCCCTGAAGAGGTGACCCTCTAGGTTCTCCCCATGGCTCTGTCCCTCACTAAGCTGGCTCCTCCTGGGACCAATGCTGACCAGGCAAAGCAGCCACTGTGTCTGGCCTTGAAAGAGGCAGCTTCTACCCTGGCTGGACCACACTCAGGGACCTGGTGGAGTTGCCACCAGCCTGCCCTCTGGAGCTTACAGTCCAGAGAGGAAGATGCACGGGGCCTCATTTCCTAGGCTCAAGATAGACACTGCTGGGTGGATGGATGGAAAGATGAATGGAGTGCTTGGCTATGTGCCAGGCATGTGCTGAGGGCCCAAAGGGGAATAAGGCTTGACCTGCTGAGAAACGTCCCACTGAACAGAGTTCCTGACCTCAGGAGCTCACAGAGCTGCAGGGACCTGGACACCTGGATCCGTCTGGTTGGGTGGCTGAGCAGGGGAAGATGAGGCTGCAGTGGTAGTGTCAGGGCCCTGAATGCTTACCATAGGCTTCAAAGTCAGACACAGTGAAATCCTGGTCCCACCGTGTCCCATGGGACAAGGCACACAACCTCCTTCAGCCTCAGTTTCCCCATCTTTAAACAACGGTAGTCACACCAAGCAACTTATCAACCTTGCTGTGGGCTTAAATGAGGTAACATGTAGCAGTGGCTCAGCTCATTGCCTGGTGCACAGTGGGGTTCGAGCATTCATTCTGCAGTGGCAGTGGGGAGCCCTGGACGGTTTTGAGCTGAGGGACAATGTTCTGGGGCATCTCAGGGAAGAGAGCAGCTCCCCAACCACCTTTCAGTAGAGGTAAACCAGAGATCACCTCTGTGTGTGGTTTCCTGTAACCAGGTCCTACATGCTAGTCCCAAAGGGCAATTTCCTTGCCTTCTCCTGCATAAATATTATATGCAAGTATTTTTAAGTCACTTCATTGTGAAAAGAAGCGATTTAACATAACTGTTACCCAAGATTCTTCATGAAATATGCATCAAGCAATTAGGTCTAAAAGCAAGAGGTGAGGCCTCGCACCCTGCTCGGGCCAGCAGCTGCAGGCTGAGTGATGGTTTATTAAAGCCCATGATTATGAGACAAGGTGGGGTCTGTTATTAGGCCCAGCGCGCCAGGCACGTTTGATAATCCTGGTGATGAGGAAGTGCTTTTTGTGATGATAATGAGCCATTTGAACGCCCTGACAGCCATAGCATCCCCAGCCTCTACCAGCCTTACAAGACTCATTAGTCAGGTCACCCACTGGAGACACCCCTAATTGTGACTTAGCTCTTGCGAGATGTCCTATCAAAGGAGACGGGGCTGACACAGGAGCTTGGCAGGCAGCGGCCTGTCTGAGCTCCCCGGGGACCCATGCCTTCTCAGAAGCAATGATGGGAGGTGGCCTGGGACCCCGCCCACCTGGTCCTGGACGCGTGGGCCCCAGGTTCTTGCCATAACCACAGCTTACCTTGCTGTGTGCCTTGAGCCAGAGTGCTGCTCTCTCTGACCTGTTTCCTCCAGGGTACCCCAAGAGGGTGAAACGAGATGGTCTCCAGGTTGCTTCTTGCTCCAAAAGCAGTGTCCAGAGCACCGCAGCATCCCTGGGCACGCTGGTTATCTGATGCACCCTCTCTTCTCCCTGGAAAATTTAATCCTTTCTCTTATTGTGCTGGATGTCGTCTTCTAAGTAGAGTTGGGAGTCTTTTTTTCTTTTTTTTTTTATATAAATTTATTTATTTATTTATTTTGGCTGCATTGGGTCTTTGTTGCTGCGTGCGGGCTTTCTCTGGTTGTGGCGAGCAGAGGCTAATCTTCGTTGCGGTGCGTGGGCTTCTTGTTGCGGTGGCTTCTCTTGTTGCAGAGCACGGGCTCTAGGCGCACGGGCTTCAGTAGTTGCGGCACGTGGGCTCAGTAGTTGTGGCGCACGGGCTTAGTTGCTCTGCGGCATGTGGGATCTTCCCGGACCAGCGCTCGAACCCGTGTCCCCTGCATTGGCAGGCAGATTCTTAACCACTGCGCCACCAGGGAAGCCCCTGAGTTGGGAGTCTTTAAAGCTATCCCTGGCAGCTGTCTTAAAATCTTCAACTGTTGTTAGGTGGCACCTCGCTCGTGGGGACCTTGTGACCCATCAGGGTATATCACTGCCGCACACCCCGTAGCTATGTGTTGACAAGGCTCTGCCTGACCTTTGCATAAGTCCGGGTTTGATAGATTATCCCAGAAAGAAAGCCTGCTTACCTCGCAGGGCCCACCAACTCCGTGTGATGGTCCCTCCGTGGCTAGGGACTCCGCCAGTCAGGACACACTGTCCCCAATCCCCAGGATGGCCTTTCACTGCTAGCCCCTGTGCTGCTCTGACCCATCATCAGCCCTGCAGGGTGGATGTCGTGGGGACTGAGGCTTGGAGTCAAGGAGTCACTTGTTCAGGCTCTGATGCCTCTCGCCCACCACGTGCCTGGCCTCACGTGGAGTGTTGGGGGGCTAAGTAGGGCTCTCTCCTGGAGCTGGATAGCGCTGAGGTCAGGAGCGTGGGCTCTGGGAAAGGCCCACCAGGGAAGGAAGCAGCATCGCCACTGCCGATTGCTGTGTGACCCTGGGTCAGCCACCTCCCATCTGAGTCTCAGTGCTTAGCACATGGCCTGGCTCACAGGAAGTGCCCAGGACACATCAGCCTGAGGGCCATCCAGGCCAGTACCCTGTGACAGCGGCACTGGAGGCCGTGGGCAGCAGTGGAGGTGGGTGGGGCGTGAGGCTGCCTCGACCCCTTCCTGCAGGAAGCCCTCACCGTGTGGGCAGCGGATTATGCTCATACACATGGAATCCAGGACCTTAGGCCCAGAAGAACCCTCAGAGGCCATCCAGTTAGTCTCCCCATGGATCCAGTGGGGGCAGGGAATGAGCCCAGTACGGCCCAAGGAGAGCCTCAGGTCCAGAGAACCAGAGAGTGCAGTACATGAGCCCAGGGGGAAGGGCCATTCCTGCCGGGGCTGCAGGGTGAGGGCCAGCTCTCCCTCTGCCAGGAATGGTCAGGCCCTGGACTCAGGGGTCATGGGCCTGAGTTCTCTGCCTTGGGCTCCGAACTTTGTAACCGCCTGCCCCCTCAGTACAGCCCAGCTCAGGGTTATAAACTAGTGTGTACTGAAATACGAGTGTCAGAAGAACAAACAGTGGGCCTGGAGAGTCAGGAGGGACTGCAGGAAGGTGCCAGCGGCTGCCTGTGTCTGTTGAGGTGGAGGCGTTAGTGTGGAGCTCCTAATATCTGGTGATCTCGCAAGCCCGCGGCCTGGGAACAGAGGAGCTTCAGCTTCTGTCTCTGGCTCTGTCCTCTGTTACCACCATCCCTGCCCACTTCCCTCACTGAATATTTTAAGAACAATTGGTGTGAAAATACCCCATTAACCCGTATGAGTTATTTTCTTTAACCTCCTTAGAAATTAAATCAGCTCCCCCTGCAACTTCGTACCTGCAGTGCCATCAGAGCTTTGGCGTTCAGACCAGCTCACAACTGGCTGCTGTGATCTAACACATCCTGCGCTTTGCAGCCCCAGCTGTAGACTGTGGTACATAAAGCCCAAAATATCACCCCACACAGAGGGCATGACATGTCCAAGGCCACACACATCCGCCCATGTCACTCACCTGCAGCTCCAGCTCTGCTGTCTCCCATACACACCCCTTCTCCAGGCAAAGCTGAGCACGTGGCCTCCAAGAATGCAAAGCTTTTTAACTGTCCCCGGTTTTCTTAGCCACACAATTTCAGCCCTGCATTCAAGCAATTACAGCCCTTTCCAGGCCAGCACAGATTTGCCATCTCTCCATGGATGTGGGTAGCAGGTAGCGGAGTCTTCACTCAGAGGGAGTTGCACATTTTTTCACTTAAGGCGCGCACCAGTTCCTTTCTAACAGCTTAAGCAAGTGTGCCTCCTGCTTCTAGATGTGACAAGGCAATTCTCCAATAAAATGACCCTTCACTGAGGAGCAGAACTTGCCTCAGGCTCTGTAATTAGAACATTGTCAGCCTTAAAAAATCTTGATTTAAATTTCAGTTCTTTACAGGAATTATTCTCTCTTGAAACATAATTGGTCTCCGAACGATTTCCTTTAAGCTAAGGGTGACATCTCTAAATACGTTATTATGAGCAGCTGTATTGCTCAGTGCCTGCACTTCATTAAGCATTTGCTGTGCCCATTTGAAAATGGTCCTGGAGTCCAAATTGACGCATTAATAGAGCAGGCGCCGGTAAGCGTGTGGAACCCGGTCCTGGATGGAAGAGATGTGGGAATAGCTGAAGCAAGAAGAATCAAAGCTCAGAAAGGCTACAAACTGCAAACCTGTGTCCACACGGAGCTCTCGGCCTTGCCTGGGGTGGGCCTGGTCTCCTAGGAGCCGAGCCTCTAGGGCTGCTCACAAGTTATCAGTGCCCAAGGATGGGCTCTGGAGAAGGCACAGGAGGTCAGAGCCCCAGCTTTCTCACTAAGTGACACACCCTCAGTAAATTTGGACTGTGCTTTGGAAACCAAGCATCCACAAGTGTGGTGGCTAAGTCTTGGAGCTGAATGAGCAGGGAAAGGGCAGCCTGAGCACAGGCAGGTTGATGGAGGGGTTAGTGACCCGATGTGGCCAGAGTCCTGGGTGGGAGGCGGGAGAGGTATGCTAGGGCCAGGTGGAAACAACACCCCACCCAGCATGCTGGCGCAGCTGGCAAGCTGCGAGGGTCACAGACATAGGGCTCTGCTCTGACCGTCGAGGAACCCACCCACTACCCATTTCGGAGGATGCCGAGCATGGTGGGCACAGAGCCTGCGCACTCTTCTGGAGCTCTCAGGGGAATTGAGAAGATGGACAAGTAATCACAGTTCAGGAAGGCAAGTGCTGATGGAGGCGTTATAGCCTCGGTGCAGCTGGAAGAAGGAAGGAGCTCTGCCAGTGGGAACCTGGAAGACCTCCTGGCAGAGGAAACACTACACCTGGACCTTGGAGAAGGAGGCAGGCAGGGTTTACTGAGCAGAGAGAGGAAGCACAGACAGGAGAGTGCCTGCGTTGGGGCAAAGCCAGGGAGCACACATTCTCCCTAGATTCTATTGGCTTAAACTAGTCATGTGACTACAGTGGCTACAAGGGAGGCTGGGAAATGTAGTCCCTGGCTTGGCAGTTCCGTACTACTGAAGAGAGAGCATCAGTTTTTGGAAAACAGCTCGCCTGTCATCCTGCCACACTCTGTTTCCTAATCTGTAAAGTGGGGGTGATGACCCCTGTCCTGCCTACTTGTCAGGGCATTGGGGACTTAAACATTGTGCCTGCAGGACAAGGCTTAAATTCTCATCTGCATCAGTAATAGGAAGAGGGGCCAAGTTTGGGGGTTTCTTTGTTTTCCTGAGGAAGTCCCTCAAAGCTCCTGAAGTCGAAAGACTCTCCTGCAGCCGTGTTTGCTGCTGATTCCCTGTCTGCTGCTGGGATTGAGGGGGCTTTTAGGTGCAGCTGCATTTCAGCCGCTCCTGGGCTTTGTTCCTGGCTGGGAGAGGTGCAGCTCAAGGCTGCTTCTTGGCTGGGATCTCTTCTGTCCCGGGCAGCAAGGAATCTTCACACCTTAGCAGGAATATGGCCAGAGGGAGAGTTCTCTCGGATAATGAGTGTGAATTCATGACACACCTCGGTTCAGAGCAAAAGTGAGTAGCTCTCTGGGAATTGCTTTCCGGATTGATCTTGGGCCTTCGTCATTCTGCACATCCTAATAATCTCTGCGCTTTGTTCACAGGAGCAACCAGGGCTTCATGCACATGAAACTGGCCAAAACCAAAGAGAAATACGTCCTGGGTCAGAACAGCCCCCCGTTCGACAGTGTCCCAGAAGTCATCCACTACTACACCACCAGAAAGCTGCCCATCAAAGGGGCCGAGCACTTGTCCCTCCTCTACCCCGTGGCTGTGCGGACCCTGTGAGACCCTCCCTGCCCTGTGACGGGGCCTAGACGCGGAGGAGCCGGTGGCCCCTGCCGACCCGCCCGGCCGCTGTTGCCAGCCGTGTCCAGTTTGTGTCGTGTGTATGGTACTAGCACACCACTGCATGTCTCTAGAATGCTGTTGCCACTCATGGGGGCTGGAGAAGGCCTGGATAAAGACTGAGGGACGGCCAGCCCGCCACCGCAGCCCCCTCCCCCAACCCCTCTTCGAGTTTCTGTGAATTAAAATATTTGCAAATCCAAAGAGATGCCTTCCAGGATGAACAAAGGAGAGCAGCTCCGAGGGGCGGGGCGGGAGCTCCCGGGGTTGCGGCTCTTTGTTCTCCAGCCGTCAGGAATTCACACCTGTGTACGGGGTGCAGTTTTCCCACCGGGGCCCCACTGGTGCTGGGAGCCAAATGCTGATGCTTTGAGAGCCCTGAAGGCCCCGGGAATCCCGCCTCCCCTCTGGTGTGTTGTGTGTCAGCGTGCGTGTGCGAGTGTGAGCACATACGTGGGAGAACATGGCCACACACAGATATAAGCCCACTAATCCACTTTTAGTCATTCAGTGTGATCATTAGGAGATCTCCAAGGAATCATTGTGCAGTCAAAAAAACGATTCGATTATTTATGAATAGGGTGTGTAAATAAAATAGTCATTTAATATATATTCTTATCCCTTTTTTTAATATACTGCAGTGGGTCTCTGGGGGGGCCAGTGCTTACCTGCGGGTTTCGTCCCCAGAGCAAGGTGTGTCCGCTCTGGGCACACGGGAAGGAGGCAGAGCCCCCAGCTTAGGGCTGAGGCAGCCGCTGGGGCAGAGGGATTTGCTTTGCCCCCTGAGAGTCAAGCTGCAGGAAGGGGCATTCAGGCTCCAGCAATGGTAGCCTCAAATGTTGACTCAGCACCCACGCTCCCCCTTCTGCCTACAGCAATGCAGTGATGGCAGGTCTGTGTTAACCCCTCAGGTGCACAGCACCCAGCAGTGCATAAAGGGCTCTCCCCATTAACTGGGGTCACTGCTACCCTGTGAGGCATTTAACATGTGGGGAAAAGGAGGCTCAGAGAGGGAAAGTAGCTTGTCTAAGTTAACACAGCCCATAAGCAGAGGACGCTCTAGAGCCAGTGCTTTGGCTCTACATGGCCTTGCTGTCACCCTGCTCCTGGGAGAAGGCAAATCCTGACCTCTCAGGGGACATGGAGCCGGAGCTCCTGGTCGTCCGCACTGCCTCCACACAGATAAGAACACCCGCACACACACTCCCACACTCTACCCCTATCTAGCCCCTGCCCTTGACAGGAGTGGGGGTCTTGCTCACATAGCGCAGACCCTCAGTGAGATTGCTGTTACTCAGTTCCCCTTCCTTTCCCTCCCACCCACCTACCACCGCACCATGCATGTTAAATGCAGTGGAAGAAATAGAAGAATCACATCCAGCAGCATGAAAGGCATGGCTTCCATCCACTGAAGGAGGTGCAAGGGATCCAGAGAGAGCACAAGTGTCAGCGCCTTCGCCAAGCACGCGTCAGTCTGCCTGCCAGTGGTCTGCGCACAATGGAATTTCAGTGACCATCGTCCCCAGCAGGAGGGGGCTGAACCGAGTCTGAACATCACCAGCACTGCCAGGCCTTCCACGATGCTTCAGACTCACCGTTCACATTAGAGACAGAGGCCCAGCGAGGAGACAGGACTTGCCCCGGCCGCCTGTCAAGCCAGGGCAGGGCAGGACTAGAATCCGTGCCCCTTTAGGTGGCTGCTGTGGATTTTAGTGGGTTGTGGCCAAAGCTGTTTCCTTGGCATCTGCTTCCTGCCCAGTCCAACTCTTGGGTCAGCCTCCCGAGTCCTTGTCTCAGTCCGGGCAGCCCGAGACCCTCCCATCCATGCATCCCACAGGCCCGTCCACCTCATGGTTGCCTCGTTGCCTGTGGCCTGGGTCTAGTCTCCAAAGCCTCAATCCTGACCATTTACCCACTTTGCGTTTTCCAAAACATCCTTTAAGGCAGGAGTACCTGGAATGATTCACGCTTTCCTCTTTATTTATTTATTTTTCTGGTGAGTGAGAAGATGAGTGAGGAGTTGGTACTTATCCAGAGGTGCCGAAGGAGACTGGATCCCAAGGATCCAGTTAGAGGTTGGGGACGAGGAAGGCAGCCCATGGAACCGGGGGTGAGGTGGATTTTGCATTAGTGCCTCGTCCTCCAGTAAGGGCAGATTCCCACAGGGCCCTTCCTGAGGCCACAGGTGGGGCAGAGCAGGAGCCCACGACCCTTCTCAGTGGACAGTCTTCAGAGCAGACCCCTCCTCAGAAGAGGCTCTGCCTGTGGTCTGAGGAAAACCGAGGCTGCTTCGCTCTCTGGTCTTGCCTTTGCTCTTTTAAGGGATTCCTGGGCCCTCCCTCTTTCCCCTGCCTTGTATTACTGAAGTTTCCCCGGGAGGCCCAACTGCCAGCTCCCCATTGGGACTGAGGCCGGCAGAGGAGCCAGCTTACAGGATGGGAGCTGCTAAAAGGAATTTTTTTCCTTAATTTTATGAACCTCTCCCTCTTCTTCCTCTAATTGTGACCGTTTCCTCTGTCGGCGTGTATTCATGTTTTCTTGGACATCTAACAATTGAAACAGCTTTTCCCTTTCAGAAACACTCACATTCAGGTTACTGGCGTTGGTTTGGGTTTTGTTTTGGCTTTTTTTTTTTTTTTTTTTCATCTGCTGCCAATTAATGGGGGAAAAAATGAGCTGGATTTCTTTGAGGGGGAAAAAAAAAGCTCCCTGCCACACAATATCTCGCCTCAGCATTTTGTCTCAGAACACAACCTCTAGCCCCTAACAGGCTGCGTTGCTCAGAGCCACAGGACTGTCGGGTTTTTTCCCCTTTCTTTCCCTCCATCGCTGGCTTCATTATTGACCATAATGCCCCGACCACTTCAGCAGTTATGTCCTTGAGCACTGAGGAGTTAGGGCCTTTTGGGCAGTGCCCCGCCCGCCCCAGAACAAGATGACAGCCCAGAAAGAAAGGAGGCTTTGTGGGGAGAGATGGCCCACCTGCCTGTCAGGAGAGAGGCTCACAGAGCACCTCTTCTAAAGAAAATGGTGAAAAGGCTCTTCTTCAGGAAACTCAGCCAATCCCAGCTGAGCTGTGCCTCCCCTCCCAGGGAAGCTCCAGGCTGGCGCCCCTCAGTGGCCAGTGGGTGAGCAGAAGGGAATCATGATGTAACTTCCAGCAAGGGCCTGGCATCAGCAGGTGGAGCCCTTGGCAGACGCTCTGCTTCTACAGTCATAGGACCCGGAGATTTTGCCTTTTAAAGATTTGGAACACCGAGCTCTGGCTGGCTTCAGGGAAGTGCTTGCTGTCACTTGACCAAGGGCCCAGCAGGGACAGGCATCCGGGCTTACCATGTGCTCTCACAGACCCCAGGGACAGTGCGTGCAGAAGTGGGCAGACAGGGCAGGCTGGCATTTGGAGTTGGCCCATCGATGCTCATGAAGGGTCCTGGCTGGATCAGATGGTCATCCAGCAGACTGCCATGTCATCCAGCAAACCGATACCTTCCAGAATCGATTACCAGCAAAGACAAATGGGGCAAGTTGCCCGGTGGAGCCAGCACAGCCCAGGGCTGTAGATGCAGGAGCACCTTCCAGAACCCCCCAGAGACCCACTCAGGTATCCCCTAGGCAGTGACAGCCCCCAGCCCCTCCCCTCTCCTCAGGGCTGTTGTGTCACTGCCAGGAGCCTTGGGACTGCCACCTACTGCGAAAAAGTGTCCTGTAAAGATCTACTGATACAATAATTCTGTGCGATAAGCTGTATAATGTATATTTAATGTGAAGCTTTTAATATACAAGTGTCTTGTTTAAATGTACCTCACTGAGCATGCATGTTTTATTTCCTTAAAATGCAAACGTGTGCCCCAGGATCTAGTTTGATTGCCACCTTCTCGCAGAAGCTGAAGTTCTGCCATCATGCCCCAAAGGTGGATCTTACCAGAAGAAGGAACCTTCCTGCTTCCTAATTAGGAGGAAGCTAGAGCCCTAGTGAGCTTGTTAAATGGAAACACATTAATTTGTTCAGCAAACATTTGTTGAGTGCCCACCCGTCCTTGGGCCTGGTGGATACAGAGGAGAATAGGACCCAACCCCTACCCTCAGGAAGTTTCCAGTGTGGCGGAAAAACAAACAGGCAACTACACGTGATGTAACAGACGGGGGCCGTGCGTGCCCAGATGAGGGGGAGTTGGATCTGCTTGCAGGTGAGGAACAGTTGGGCCTTGGCGGATGAGTAAGGAGCCTGGAAGCCTGGTGTTCCCAGCAGAGGTAACAGGTGGGGGGATGATCGGGCGAGTCAGATAGGCCTGCTGTGGCACAGCCTGCATGGTAGGAGATGGCAAGGTCTCTGGGCCTCCAAGGGCTTCATCCGGTGGAGGCAGAAGAACAGAGCAGGGCAAGGGGAGGGGCATTCATCCCCTTGTGGCAGGAAGCCATTTTTGGTCTCCCTGAAGACTAGGAGATGCTGGCCTGTTTTCTGGAGAGCGGCAGGCAGGGCGTGACTGGCACACTGTTTCCCATTGTGTGCCCTCATGCCATCATCATGATGATGTCCTTATGCAGCCTGAGCAGGACGGTCTGCAACCCAAGCCCCTACCTCACACACAGGTCAGCACCTGAGGAGGCATAGGGACCCCCGGCTCACCTGGAAGCCTGCTCTGGAGTGGAGGCCGACCCCCACCTGGCCCTGGAGGAACTCACTGCCTCTCTCTCTCTCCCAAGGTTGTGGCCCGCTGTGCCCCAGTGGGCCTCTTCCTCCCCCACTACCCCCAAGTCTCAGGCTTCGATTCCATATTCCAGTGATCCAGAATCCACACCTCCAGCTCCTAAGCCCCTCAGAGCACGCCCCCCACCACATCACACGCAGACACACAGACACACACACACACACACACACAGGGCTCCCTGTTCAAGGGACAGCAAAGCCCTGGCATGTTCCTGGGCCCACCAGGCCAATGCCAGTGCTCTGTGACCAGGAATATTTCCTGAAGAGAGAAGAGAAAAATGTCTCTGGTGGTCACTTTTATGTTTGGGAGAGTTTTTTATTTCCGTTTTGGTTCAATTTAACAAACATGGAGCATGAAACAGGGCCTGGAACAAGCTGGTGACCTGGAGCAGGAAGCTGAGCACAGGACACATCTTCCTCAACTAGTCGACAGGAAGGGGTGGACGACCTGCCCTCCCTCATCTATGCACAGAGACCAAGCGGCGTGGGCCAGAAACTGAGATTCAGAGAGGGATACTGAGGTTCAGAGAGGGATAGGAGGTTGCTCAAAGACACACAGCAAGTCCATCTCCACATACCACCGGTGCTTGAGGGTGGCCAGCTCAGAGGGTTACCCTGGCCAGTGCAGCAGCTCTGGGAAGACTGGGGTAGGGGTGGGGATTCCTCTAGGACAGAGTTTATGAAGCAGTTCCTTCTCTCTTGCTCCCTCCTGAGTGGGAGCGTCCCAGCCTGCAGTGACTAGTATCATCTCTGGCTTTGAGGGACAGTTTTGAAGGGGCCGTGATCTGACTGGGTGGCAGGATGTCACCAGTGTGGTTCTGGCGCCCTCATGTGGTTCTCTTCAGCATTGCAGCCAGTCTCAGGGGGAGGGGAAGGCAGCTCTTAAGTCACTTGGCCTGTTACACAGACAGAAACTGAAGCCCAGGCTCATATCCTAACTCCGTCCCTTCCAGCTGTGTGACGTGGGCAATGTGCAAAAAGCTTCCATTTCCTCCACCGTAAAATGGCACGAGAAGTGACCTCACGGGTTATTGCAAAGATTACACGCAGCATTGGATGAATGCCCTTCGCATGCCTGAGCTTTCGCCAAACTTCAGACAACGTCAGCTAGGATGAGAACAAGGTGAGCTTTCATAGGAAAGGCAGGGGTCATTACAGCCACAGGATTTCAAAGGAAAGAGGGTCTGGGGCTCCAGGAAGGCTGGGGCATTTTAGGAGGTGAAAGAGGAGTCCACTTTACAAATTAAAAATGCCCCAGCTCTATTGAACATCATGAAGGATCAGCGTTCAAGATCCTTTTCCTCTCCAGACTGAAGTCCAGAGTGGCTCTCTCCATTCCCCTACCACGGCATCTTCTGCTGCCCCATCTTTATTTATTTAAATTAATGCTAACATACTATATTACTTAAATAATAAGCAGCTGTTGTGTTTACTGTTTAAATAATTGTCACATCTGTTTATTTCAATATTAAACCTATTTATTGTCTTTATTGTTTAAGCATCAAATCCATGCAGTGTCTTTACTGTTTATATATTAAACACATATCATGTTCATTATTTGTCTGTCTCCACCCACTAGAATGTAGACTCCACACAAGCAGGGGTCTAAGAGAGCTCCTGGCACATAGCGGGTGCTCAATAAGTATGTTAAATGATTTAACAATGGTAAAAGTTCCCATTTACAGCGGGCTTACTGTGTGTGCCCTACACATTGTGTACACACCGGTCCCCCACCATGAGAGCAGGTGAGAAGCTGAGGCTTAGAAAGTGAGGTGGCTGCTGGGAAAAGCATTAGTTCGGTTTAGTGGTGGGGGGGCCCTGTGTTCCTGCGCTGTACCTCACACCCCAGAGGACAGTCACAGCCCAAAGCTTAGCAGGATCGAGAGGGAACTACAGAGTCCCTTCTTCCCAGAACAAAAGAGAAGCGTGACATTTAGAGCTTCGGGTGACATATTCCCTGAGCCTCCACTGCCCCCTCCACGCCCACCATGTGAAGGAGAATGAGCATCCGTCATGCTGGGTCTGCCATCGGGAAGGCCTCCCTCCGGGAGGCAGAAGGTGGGCTCAGGAAGGATCCTCATTCTGAAGTGGGGATACTGAGGCTCTGAGTGGGGGGAGAGCTTTGCCCCAGGTACAAAACCAGGAAGTGGTGTTTCTAGGATTCAAACCCAGGTCTGCTGACCTTGCAACATGCCACGTCTAGTTCAGTGCATCCTACCTTTGCCTCGTCATATAGTTCACCTGGGCCTCTTGTAAATTACAAATTCCTAAGCCCTTCTGGGAGATTTTGAGTCAGTAGGTCTTGGGTGGGCACCAGGAACCTGTGTTGGTAAAAAGCTCCTCAGGTGCCTTATGATTAGAGAGTCCTGTGTAAAGGGCCAGTCTCCCCACTGCCCTGCAGCTCACCATCCACAGATCCTTCCCCAAGTGCCAGGCACCAGTTCTCAACAGTGCTTCTGTTCTCAAAAATGGTGGAGGCGGTGCAGTCCCAGCCTCACCTTTCGATACATACTAAGCTCAAGCAGGTCACAGGACTTCCCTGAGCACACAAATGATGTGTAAACCAGAGGGAATAACTATCAAGTAACTGCTTGGAAGACCCAAAGACTATTGTGCAAATGTTTGATGTTGTTTTATTGACTCAGCCCTTGCTAGGTAAAAATGTGTTTGTATTTCACAAGTATGTGTCACTTAGATACCAAGTAAAGTGTCCCAGGATCCCACCCAGAGGTCAGCAATTGTTCTGAGCCCTGAGAGCTACCAGGGGGCATAGGCTCTGCCTGTAGGTGTGCCTGGGACAAAGGCAAAGTTGGGGAACAGGAATGAGGTCAGGGAGAATGAGAAACCTGGTGTCTCCTTCCTTACACACGTCTTCCCATCCCATGCTTCTTCTGGAGCCCGCCTTGTTTTAAGTCCTAGTCATGCTTTATGGGTCACCTCTTCCAGGTAGCCTTCCCTGATTGCAGCTAGTGCATTTTCGCTCTTCTCTGCGCACTCACAGCACTTGGTATATGTCTGTTTCAAGCCCTGATCATTTCTCCTTAGGACTAGACCCCGGTTTCCTCTCTGGGCTGCAGGCTTATTCACGCACACATTCCTGAGCCCTGCAGGTTCCTGGGTTTCAAACTTTAGGTGACTATTATGGGTCAGGGTATCAGTTTAGAACTGTTGCTTCCCAAAGAGTTTGAGAAGAACTGCCTGAGGCTTGTGTTGGAGCTAGAGAGGCCAACTGGCCTCTCCCCCGGAAATTCTGACTTCATAGTAGGTCTGCTAGAATCTAGCTTTTCAATCTGTAAAGTGCATACGAGTCACAAAGGATAGCACTGTGGGGCAGCTCTGTGTCAGGTAGTTAGGTCAGGAAAAGCAGCAAGAAGCCTCTGTGTAAGCTGAGCAATGAAGGGTGAACAGGACTTTGCCATGAAGCAGGCAGAGCCTTTGAGGCACAGAGGACATTGTAAAAGAATGCAGGGACGTGAACCAGCAGTGGCTGGCCTGTGGCTGGAGCCTGGGGGTGTGAAGGGGAGTGGCTGAAAAGGGAAAGGAAGGTCACTGACCCCTTGCTAGGGAAA
>NW_006783413.1:2798425-2801124 GCF_000442215.2 Lipotes vexillifer | reverse complement strand
GCTAGGGAAAGACTGCTGGTGACCTTATCTGGGCAGAGCCACTCACGGTAGCCAAGGCTCCACCGATGACAGCTTGCGTAAAGCTGTTTTTGTGGACATAAGGGCCCACGGAGCCTGAGTGCACTAGACAAGTTTCTAGAAAGCATTTTGGTGGGAGGGGGAGGGGGAGTAGATGGTGCTTAAGCAAAGATCCAACAGCAACATTCCCATGGCCCTTTTCCTAAGAACCCAGACCCTCTCCACCAGCATTTTATTGGGGCAAACACCCTTTTTGCCAAGCCCTGAGCTGGAGGGTCAGAACCAACTCAGATAGCTCTGCCCTAGTAGGAAAGGGAGACACCTTCACAAATGATTATAACATAAGCAGATATTAGAGGTGCCCCAAACTTTGTGCTATGGGAAGGCAAAGGCAAGAGGAACCAAGTTAGCCCAGGTTGATCAGAGAATGCTTTTCAGGGGAGAAGGCAAAGGACCTTGAAGGTTTAACATGTTTGATTGCTGAGAGTCAGTGGTGAAAGGGGGGGAAAAGGTTTAAGAAACAAGGATTTGCAAAACATTGAGAGACTGCGCATGGCTGAAGCACAGAATGTAGCTGGAGACGAGGTGAACAGATTAGGTAGAGGGGCCAGGACATCGAGAGCCCGCGAGCCAAGTTAAGGAGTTTGGATCTGTTGAAGAGGCAAGAGGGAACACGTGGAAGTTTTCAAGCTGAGGACAGAGATGATCAAAACTGAGTTAGAGGATGTTATCCGACAGCTGATATGGAGGCTGGAGGTATGGAAAACAGTTTAAGAGACTGAAGAATGAATAAAACAATGGGTGGATGAGGACAGAAAAATGAAAGGATAACTTTATGATGAATCGTGAATCAGAAAATAGAGGTTTTTGATCTCCAACATTCATATGCTCAGGAAGAGCCAATTAAGGACCTGGGAGGTTTCTGACGAGGAACTAAGAGCTGGAGGAGCAGAGGCCAGCGCTGTGACCTGCAGCATAAAAGAAACGGACTGGCTCAGCTCCAGACATGCGTATGCCTGTCAACCTGGGATTCCCCTACTCTTTCAAGTCTGTTGTGCCCCAGTTGTGTGTTTAATTTCAATCTTTCCTCCTCTTCGGGTTTTACCACAGGAGAATAACCTCTCTATTCTAATCTGAAATGAATTATTTATGCTTATGAACATGCTGGATGCCTGCCTGATTTATTTATTTTTCGAATAATACATCTGAATAGGAGTTCACACAAGACAGGGCAAACATAATTCTGACATAAATGTCTTTCCCCAACTGTTGCCCAATTTTAAACACTCCAAGCTACTGCGTGGCCTTGTCATTATCCTGTGGAGCCCCAAATCTATCTCTGCACACTAATTAGATGCCAGGTGCCTGCATCTGACAGTCAAGATTTGCACTATCAGTCCCCACCTGACTTTTACAATCTTAACTCCTGGTGCTATGACTTTCTCTGCTAGTCCAAGTTCCACTCATTCATCTTCCAAGGCACAGTTCAAACACCTCCTCCTCTATGAAGCCATCCCTAGTTCTCTCTTAAGGGGAAAGGCCCCTCATGCATCTGAATTTCCAGAGTTTTTGTTTTTATATCCTTCGTTGGACTCTAAGTTCCCCGAAGAGAACACAATGGCACACAGTAGGTACCTCAGCAGAACATTTGCTGAAATTAGGTAGCATGATGTCTCACATCCCAAGAAGCAGTTAATCAGGCCAGCTCAAGCAGATGAGACAAAATTTTGGAGTCAATATCTACAAAGTGCTCTCAGGGGAAGTGGGCCGGGAGAGCCACCCACCTATAGCCATACCATATTTCACTCCAGTGGAGTTGCTTATTGGACTAATCCCAAGTAAAGTGCATACACTTCACATATTTGATGAGCCTCCTGAGGAGCCTCGCTGTTGCTCTCCAGGCTGACCTTTCCGTTTCCTTCAACCCCTCACATCTGTGTGCCTTCCAGTTTATAAGTTAGAGTCAGATCATTATTCTCAGTGATTCTTACAAGGGCCAAAGGATGCAAGCAAGGCCGGCGTTACTTTAAAGAGATCTGGGGCTCAGGGACCAGTGACTTGTCTGAGGTCACTCCCAGCAAGGGTCAGGGCTATGACTTGACCTAGGCCTCCTAACTCCGGGTGCAGTGAAGTCCAAGACGTGCAAGTTGTCTGAGACTGAAAAGAAACAGGGTTTTTTTAATGATTTGTATATTCTAAAGCACACACAGGTGTTCTGTGAACTGCAGTATCAGTAGCTGACACAAGGCCACTCCGAGGGTTTGATGAAATCTAACCAAGGATACAAAGGGAAGCGAGGCGGGGCCTTTCAAGGCCTAGGCGCACGTGCGCTTGCCACCCACACTATCACTTCCCAGTGGTCCTCCCGCAGGCTACGCACTAGAGAACGCGTTGGCTGTTTGTGGCACGGCAAGGCCACCGTACGGCACCAAAGGTACGGCATTCCAGCAAGTGGAACCCGAAAGCCTGACAACAGGTGTGATGGGTGACCCTACACCTGCCCTGCCGCGCCGAACCGCTGCCAGGAGCTGGCCGGCGTCACTCGACCCTCCGCGGGTTTAGAGAGAGGCGGCGCGGTGGCGTCTCCCTCACGTGATCGGGCTCGGCGGCATAGAGCGCGTCACGCTCCGCCCTGAGCTCGGGTCGGTCAACGTCTGCGCCTGCGCCGGCTCGGTGGCTCG
>NW_006783413.1:2778212-2797735 GCF_000442215.2 Lipotes vexillifer | reverse complement strand
GCCTCGCCAGCCTGCAGGCGGGCCGCTACCGGGCGTGGAGCCGGGCGCCCGCGGCGATGGGTGAGTACAGGAAGCGGCCGAGAGGAAAGCACGGGGCTCCCCCGGCCTGCGCGTGGAGTGAGTGGAAGCACGAAGGAGAGTCTGAGGAGGCCGCCTGCACGGCCCTCTGGCGTGGCCGTTGAGGACTCACCCCCGCTCCGCGCGCGCGCAGTGCGCCCCCCCAGGACGCCCCGCCGTTCCCGCGCGCGCCATCCCGGGTGGGACCTGCAGCCGCAGGGCCCAGCTCTTGCCTCCCAGCTCTGCAGCCCGCTGCCGGGCTTCGCTGGGCCGGGAGCGCCGTCCGACTGCCGGAACGAGCCTTTCCGGCGGAGGAGGCAGTGCGTTCATTTGGGCGCGCCCCGGGAAGGAAGGTGCCTCCCGGCGCGCATCGAGAGCGGGGTGGGGAGGGGCCGGGCTTTGCCTGCGGCCCGGGAGAGCAGCGTTGGGACCGCGGAAGGGCGCCTGCCCGCTCGGGGTCTGGGATACCGGGACCCCTGGCTCCGTTGAATGTCCGGGACGGAAGGGGCCTGGTCGACCCCGTCCGCCACCCTCCCCTCCCCCTTACTACAGACAGGGGAAATGGACGCCTGGAGAGCGGTGAGTTCAGCCACACAGCCAGACAATGGTTATTCTGCGACACCATATTGCTTCGCGTTGTGGGAAACTCGGTGGTACAGTGCTTTCTTTGGAGATGCGGGGGGCATTGTTGTTAATTGAAAATCTCTGTACCAGTTATTTAGTGTTAAGCTTATCTAGGTGGAGCGTGTCGATGCCTTAGCTATATTTTCCCTTTTTTTTTTTTTTTTGCTGCTTAGAGCTGTACACGTCTGGTCTTAATCCCCACCTTCTGTTTCTCTACCTGCAAGCTGTGAAACAGAAAACCTTAAATAACTGTGTAGTGCCCTTGCTAGTCTGAGCTTCCTCTGACCTTGTTTCGAAAGGATTCCATAAAATCAAAAGGTGCTAGGATCGGTCAGGTCCGCTAGTGGTTCCAGGCGCTTTGGATCTGGAGTCACCTTGAGTGCATCTCGGGGAAAGATCACAAGCTGTTACCTTTAAGAGGAGTGGACTCGTCTGGTCTCTCCTTTGGTAGATTAAAGTAAGCCCAGAGAAATGGATATTTAAATTGTAGACTTTGCTTTGTATTTATAGTAGCAAGATAGTGTCCTATCTAGGACTAGAACCCAGTTTAATCTTGTCCTGAATGCTGACTCAGACCTGCTGACTTGTGGGAGTTAACATCCTGTGAGAATTACAGTTGCTTTCTCCCCGGTTTTTGCACAGAGACCTTTGTGATGGGTCACATCTCGGTCTTATCCACGTGGGCTATAAATTACAGTGAGCATTTAGACTTTACACTGTTTTCTTATGCCACAGAAGTTTGATTGACTTTTGGAGTTGCTTGAAAGTCAGCTTAATTAACTTTGCTTCCTAATGTTGACATAGGTTGAGTGTTTTAGGTAGCAAACAAATGTAAAGTTACGGTAGATAAATTTTGCAATAAATTGCAAAGAATTATTATCCATGTTAAAGAATTTAAATATAGAGAAAAGTTTAGCAAAGAAATTTAGTCATGTTCACAGAATAAACATGAAAAATTTTAAAGTCCAGTGCTACAGAATACTGTGCACACTAGCCTTTGTTCTCTTGCCAAATTAAGAACCTATTCACACGATCCTGGTGTGTAGGACAGAATGAGGGAGAAAGCTTTAAATCTGTGAAGTCTGGAAAGGTTTCATTATATTCCTTTTTCCTATGTCCAGGCCTGTCTTTAAAAATCTGAGACCCTAAATGTACACTAATGTTCTTTAAATTTCTTAGAATAGTTCAGTACAGCGGTCAATAAATGACTGGCTAACTTCTGTTAGCCACAGTTTTCTATCTGTTTCATAACAGACCCAAAGAGTCATGACAAAACTAGTTGAAGTAATTTTAATTTGCAAAATTTTGGAAAGTAATGCAAGTGCCATTCCAGTAAAAATTAAAAGTGAACATGGACAAAATTTTGTTGTTCAAGTGTATAAGTAACTTGGTTTATCAAGGAACATATATTGTTAAACAGCTGGTAGGTAGTGACTTTATAATTTAAAGTATACTGTTAGGTGTTTAGTATGTAAAAATGAAACTTTTTTACATTCATAAATTGTCACAACGTGTTATGGTATAATAACACATAAATCTGGAGATTTCTGTTGATTTTAACATTTAGTCCTGAAACTGAAGAAGAGCAAAGCATTACATAAAGTATTTCTATGCTAAATTGTTTTTAAATGTTGCTTAATCTTAGATTGGCAGGTATAGTACTGATAAGAGTTTAAACACCTGTCTGGCAGCTAAAATGATAAGAAGTAAGGATG
Organism: Lipotes vexillifer; assembly: GCF_000442215.2. NCBI lineage: Eukaryota > Metazoa > Chordata > Mammalia > Artiodactyla > Lipotidae > Lipotes > Lipotes vexillifer. The sequence goes on along the minus strand of NW_006783413.1, from coordinate 2,795,339 downwards.
TAGAAGACTGATTAATAATTATCAAACTTTGTACCCTGGCAAACTTCTCAAGCATTTATAGAACAATTTTTCTTAAAATGCCATTGATTCCTTTTCACTGGTTAACAGCACAAAATGTAACAGACAGAATGTCTGTTTTAAACAAATGAAAAAGCTGTGAGGTTTTTTTTGTTTTTTCAATTCTCCCTAAGTCAGATTTATGCATACCCACAAAAGCTGTGTGTGAAGGACATCTATCATACATAAGGAGTTGTATCTGAATTAAGGGAAACAGCTGTTGAAAGGGGAGTTAGCACAATTAGTCAGCAACAGGTTAACAAGTTTAAAAATTGAGTCTTCAGATGCTCCTTGGCACAATGCTAATACTACATGAAGTACTTCCGGTGTTGAGGAAGTCTGCACAGCTTTTAGGAAAAATGCTTTTCTAGAAAAGCACGTCAAAACAATGGGATCAGCAGGTTAGGGAGGTCCCACCTAGATATCAGAGCTACAGCTTCTCGTATCTGTGCTGGAAAATACCATTTTTCCTGGATGGACTAAAAAGTTCAGAACAAAACAGGGACATTTTTAACATTTCTTTCTTTCTTCATTTTAAGATCTCAGTTTCTTTCCCCCTCACCCTGTATTTCAGCATGATCCAGCAGAAAGATGGCTGCTTTTAGAAGTGGCTATTTTATTTTTCTTTCTGGGGTGAGACTGTTATGGAGCCTGGATACTTCAGGCTCGTATGCATCCATGACCAGTGTCCTACTGTGGTCAAAAAACTTAGCAGTGGACTTGGTGAACTTGGCTGCCTGCTGCTGCTTTGTTCTGCCACTGATGAAGGTCAACCTCAAGGTGTATTTGTCATCAAACCTTTTAAGACTGGAAGCTAGTTGCCAGATATCCGGGTCCATCCCTGCAGGATCTTTCCTGTGGGCCACGAGAATGATGCTCTTCTCCTGAGCATAAATTAAGGATATGCTGCGATGTACGAAGCCTTAACAGGCTTGGACTCTGGAAAGGGTGCATATCCCTCCAGGTCAAAGCCACTGTGGTGAAGAAACACAAGATGGTACAGATGGTAAGGTGACTGCCAATTAGACCAAAACTCTCCATGGAATGTCTTAAAAAGTAATAGTTAAGGTTTTGCTTAAAGCAAAATATATGCCCTTAAACACTCAAATTATGAAACAAAGAATAAATAAAAATAAGAAATTTCCCTTCAGTAAATTAGAAGAAAATAAACCCAGACAAAGCAGGAGAAATGAGATGATAAATAGGAAAAACAAATTTAAAAACTGAAAAATAGTAAAATTGGTAAATTTAAGAACTGGTTCTGGGCTTACCTGGTGGCACAGTGGTTGAGGGTCTGCCTACCGATGCAGGGGACACAGGTTCGTGCCCCGGTCCGGGAAGATCCCACATGCCGCGGAGCGGCTGGGCCCGTGAGCCATGGCCGCTGAGCCTGCGCGTCCAGAGCCTGTGCTCTGCAGCGGGAGAGGCCACAGCAGTGAGGGGCCCATGTACCAAAAAAAAAAAAAAAAAAGAACTGGTTCTTTGCTGGGATGAGAGGAATGTGAATTAGGTAAACTGACTACGCTGCTCAAGAAAAAAGGGAATATAGGCACACAAGATTAGAAGTGTTTTTTTAAAACAGCAAGTGCTTTATAAGACTATATAAATAAACCAGACTTTTTTTTTTTTAAAGGAAATCCAGTTATCAAAGTTGACTCCAGAAGAGAGAACCTAACAGACCTAACAATGGAAGAAATTGAGGAAGTTATCAAAAAGCTACCATCCCCCAAAACACCATTCCCAGATGGTGTTTCAGGTGAATTCTTTTAACTTTCAAGAAAAAGATAATTATAAGATTTAAATTGTTCACCAGCTTAAAGAAGGAAAAGTGACAGATTTCTTCTACAAAGCCAGTGGAACATTGACACCTGAACTTGACATGAAGATAGTACTGAAATTGGAAGCTTGGTATGTTATGAATAGTGATGTGAAATTTTAAAATTTTAAAATAAAATGTTAGCAAACTGTATTTAGTGATACATTAAAGGAATATTTCACTGTGGCCAAGTAGGATTCACCTCCATATTGCAAGGGCGAGAAATAACACTAACGTATACACCAAATAAATATATCAGAAAAGAACAATAATAATAGTTTATCCTCGTTGAGCCACCTGCTGTGCTGTAGACTACTTTCCTGGGTGCTTCACATGTATTAATTCAGTTAATTGGCCGGCCTATGAGGTAGGTAACATTCTTATTTTATAAACGAGGAAACTAAGCCACAGAGACATTGAGTAACTTGCTGAAGGTCACACAATAGATTTGTAGTGGACCCAGAATTTGAACCCAGGCAATTAACTGTATCTGTTAAATGTTACACTGGCTCTGTTTCCAGTATCCATATGATCTTCTCAGTAGCTTCCTAAAAGCATCTGACCAAGTTCAAGATAGATACCTGACTTAGTGGCAGTGGAAAGGGGTGGAGGTGGTAGTAAAACAGGAATCAATGTATATCCCTCCTGTGTTTGGAAATTCTAAGAGACCCTTATTATCAGTTGACCATTAGTACTAGAAAAATTGAATCCATTTTTAATGGGAAACACAATTTCCTAGTAAATAACCGGGGGCAGGGGCTTCAATTATAATTGCAGATATACTGATTCTTAGAATGAATGCAGAATGAAGTTTTGGGAGTTATAGTGTAATTTGTCAGATGAAATTATATGATAGTCCTGGGAGGACATGCTCCACTTCATGTTTGCAGAACAATCCTAAAGATGGGCAGGGATAGATGGCAAACAGGGAATATTACTTGAGAGGGAACAAATTTTATATGGGCCAGTTGATCAGTGAATATTTTTGTGTCATGATAACTTGTTTCCCTCTGTAAACTTGAAACTGCTAGGACTTGGATTATGAACACTCAGATGACAAGAACTTCCTCCTCAAACCAAAAGCCAGTGTCATGCTTCACAGTTAATCCCTGTGGAGTTGTCAGAGATGTCACAGTATAAGGATGTTTACTATTACCATAATTTAATTATATTCAGGAGGTATATGCCAATCCAATAAGAAGAAAGAAAGATGCGTACTGTAAAGGAGAAGGCAAAATTATTTGTGATATATAGTAGAAACAAGCAAACCCAACAAAAAACTGAGAAATAGAGGACTATGGGCTGCTTCTAACTTTAATACACAGGAATTGGTAGCTTTTTCATATGCAGACAAAAAGCAGTTAGAAAATTAATTGGAAGAAAACAACCCTTTCATAATAGGGACTGAAAAGGTAAAATACCTTTCAAGGTCTGTGTGAAAAAAATTTTAAATGCTAAGGTTTGTGAAAAGAAACAAGTAAACAGGAAGATATCACATCCTTGTAAAGTAAGGTACAATTTTTTTTTTTAAAGGTTCAATTTTGAAAAAGTGACAGTACTTTAAATTTATAAAGTCACTTCTGCTATAAAATACCAAGATTTTTGGGAGGAATATGACAAAAATACACTAAAGTTTACCTGGAAAAGTGTAAGAGCCCAGAAAACTGATGATTCTGACAAGAGTAAAAGGGAAAGCCCTACTAGTTGATGAAATCTATTCTGATGCTACAGTAGGTTAAAATCAGTTGTACCTAGAGAAGAAATACAAGGCTATTGTGGAACAGAGTGGAGTGCAGAAATAAATGCAGATGCTTGTGAGTATTTAGATGATGCTAACCAATGAAGAAAAGAAGGTTCATCAGTCAGTTTCTAGGCAATCTCTTATCTTTGCTTCATTCCTTATACTGAAATTCCAGAGAAATTAAAATACAGATGGTAAATGAAACCACAGAAGTTGTAGAAGGAAGCATGGATTACTTGTTTATAATTTTAGAATAATGAAGGCCTTCTATGAAGGACACAAAACCTAGAAGCCAAGATCAATAGATTTCATATCCATATAGGAACTTCCAGCATAACAAAAGGGCTACAAAGTAGGGAAAGTATATGCCACAACTTGATTAATATAACTAGGATTGATTTTCTTCATGCACAAAGAAATTTTCCAAATCAACAAGGAAAAAAACAAAGTACCTACAGAAAAATGGATGTGAAATTTTACAGTACTAAAAGAAATTCAAATGGTCAATAAAAATGAAAAATGCTGAATTGTATGTATGTATGTATGTACGTATGTATGTATGTATGTATGTATGTATGTCTCTTGGGTCTTCATTGCCGCGCCTGGGCTTTCTACGGTTGTGAGCGGGGGCCACTCTTCACTGCGGTGCATGGGCCTCTCACTGCAGTGGCTTCTCTTGTTGCGGAGCACGGTCTCTAGGTGCACGAGCTTCAGCAGTTATGGCTCGCGGGCTCCAGAGTGCAGGCTCAGTAGTTGTGGCGCGCACGGCTTAGTTGCTCCATGGCATGTGGGATCTTCCCGGACCAGGGCTCGAACCCATGTCCCCCACATTTGCAGGCAGATTCTAAACCACTGTGCCACCAGGGAAGCCCCAGAAATTACTGTTTAATAGCTGGTGCTGGAAATGGTAGGGCACCTGGGACTGGCATACACTTAATGTAAATATAAATCACAGTAAGTTTTCTGGGGGCAATTGGCTGTAGCTATCAAATTAAAATGTATTCCTGGGCTTCCCTGGTGGCGCAGTGGTTAAGAATCCTCCTGCCAATGCAGGGGACACGGGTTTGAGCCCTGTCTGGGAAGTTCCCACATGCCGCGGAGCAGCTAAGCCCGTGGGGCACAACTACTGAGCCTGCGTGCCACAACTAGTGAAGCCTGCGCGCCTAGAGCCCATGCTCCACAACAGGAAGAGCCACTGCAGTGAGAAGCCCACACACCGCAACGAAGAGTAGCCCCCACTTTGCCACAACTAGAGAAAGCCTGCATGCAGCAATGAAGACCCAACGCAGCCAAAAATAAAAAAATTAAATTAAAAAAAGAAAATGTATTACTGTTTGAGCTAGCATCCATTCTAAAGATTTACCCTACAGATAAACTTGTGAGAGTTCACCAGGTGTAGGTACAGAGTTGCCCATTGCAGCATTGTTTAAAAGGAAAAAACAAAAACAGTGACCATAAATAGGAGACAGAGTAAATTACATGTAATATATCCATTCAATAGAATACTATGTAACCATTCAAAACATTGTGATATCTGCTGTTGTTAGCAGGTTTTTAAGCACATTGTTGTACACCTTTTTCACTTAGTAGTGTGTTCTTTTTGTGTGTGTGTTTTGTTTTGTTTTGTTTCTTTCTGTACGCGGGCCTTTCACTGTTGTGGCCTCTCCCGTGTGGAGCACAGGCTCCAGACGCGCAGGCTCAGCGGCCATGGCTCACGGGCCCAGCCGCTCCGCGGCATGTGGGATCTTCCTGGACTGGGGCACGAACCCGTGTCCCCTGCATCAGCAGGTGAACTCTCAACCACTGTGCCACCAGGGAAGCCCTTTTGGGGTATTTTTTAAATGATGGTTAGGTTGGTGGGGATGGGATGGAGTGTGTGACTTGAGTCAGACTTAGTAGTAAGGAGCCTTTGGCAGTAGTCAGGCAGGAGATGAAGAGGACCTGGGTTGGGACAGTGAGCCTGGAGGAGAGGATGTATGTGTATTTAATTAATTTACAATTTTATTTTTCTCTTAAAAAATATACATCTTTTTAAATGTCTTTTTTTAGTTTATTTTATTGAAGCATGGTTGATTTACAGTGTTGTGTTAATTTCTGCTGTACAGCCAAGTGATTCAGTTATACATATATGCATTCTTTTTCATATTCTTTTCCATTATGGTTTATCACAGGATATTGAATATAGTTCCCTGTGCCATAGAGTAGGACCTTGTTGTTTATCCATTGTCTGTATAATAATTTGCATCTGCTAATCCTAAACACCCACTCCATCCCTCTCCCAACCCACTTCCCCTTGACAACCATAAGTCTGTTCTCTATGTCTGTGTCTGTTTCTGTTTGGTAGATCAGTTCAAGTTCATTTGTATCATATTTTAGATTCCACGTATAAGTGATATCAAATGGTATTTGTCTTTCTCTTTCTGACTTGCTTCACTTAGTATGATCATCTCTAGGGTCATCCACGTTGCTGCAAATAGCATTATTTCTTTTTTTTTTTTTTTTTAATTATTTTTGGCTGTCTTTGGGTCTTTGGGTCTTTGGGTCTTTGCTGCTGCGCACGGGCTTTCTCTAGTTGCAGTGAGTGGGGGCTACTCTTCGTTGCGGTTTGTGGGCTTCTCATTGCGGTGGCTTCTCTTGTTGCAGAGCATGGGCTCTAGGTGTGCGGGCTTAGCTGCTCCGTGGCATGTGGTATCTTCCTGGACCAGGGCTCAAACCCGTGTCCCCTGCATTGGCAGGCAGATTCTTTTTTTTTTAAATATAAATTTTTAAATTTTATTTTATTTTTGGCTGTGTTGGGTCTTCGTTGCTGCACGCGGGCTTTTCTTGTTGCTACGAGTGGGGGCTACTCTTCGTTGTGGTGCACAGGCTTCTTATTGTGGTGGCTTCTTGTTGGGAGCACGGGCTCTAGGCGTGTGGGCTTCAGTAGTTGAGGCACACGGGCTCAGTAGTTGTGGCTCGCGGGCTCAGTAGTTGTGGCGCACAGGCTTAGTTGCTTCGCAGCATGTGGGATCTTCCTGGACCAGGGCTCAAACCCGTGTCTCCTGCATTGGCAGGTGGATTCTTAACCACTGCGCCACTAAGGAATGTCAGGCAGATTCTTAATCACTACGCCATCAGGGAAGTCCTGCTCTATTAAATGTATTTTTAATGTGTAAATTTAAGGTGTAACTTTTTCTAAAGTAATATACATTTATTTTGTGAATTTTTGTTTAAATGATTCATTTGTTGTTTTATTGGATCTACGAGCAGCCCAGCTCCAAGGATTCTGGCCTCTTGGTGAAGCATATTGGTGACTTCATAATCTAACTGCTTTAATACCTGCCAAAGTTAGAAATAATTCCTCTCTCTGAGCTGGGCCTTCCTTTGATTATTTAAATTGCAGTGGAATGAAATTTTAGAATGTCAGGGGACAGTTTTTTACTGTCCCTTTATTCCCCATCATGATAGTGCTAAGCAGCATTTAGAGACAAGTCCCACTCCTCCAGCCTCTGCCAAAGGTGAGGTTTATTCAAATGAACACAGAGTTTTGGTGCCCAGGGGTAGTGTGGCTGCCCTGGTGTTGGGGGTGGACAGTGAAAGGTTGGGGCTCTGGTGCTGTCTAGTTCTACAGGTGTGACCAGGTGACAGTGGGGAGAAGATTCCTGACCCCTTTTATTACCTTCCTTATGGCAGATTTCAGGCCTGCAGTGGTTTCCAGGCATAATTCTTCTCAACTGAGGGCATGTTTATCTTTTCTAATAGAAATGTGATAGCAAGCCAGCTCCAACTACAAACAAAGCGGCATTGGGCTAGAGTGTACAGATGTTACATTTTCTTCTTAATATAGTCTGTCTTCTGGGAAAAGGGCACACAGATCTAGGTGTGACATGCCTAAGGAAAATAATTTGTTTCTATTAGCTTCCCATGAGAAAGGAAAAAAATAGTACACAGTAGCATCAGAGGGTCTTGGGATCATCCTGAGGGTCTCTGGTAATGCAGGTCCTAGCCTGCTTTTCCATCATTGTCTGCCATCCATCCATCTCGCACCCACATTAAGCTCCAGCCAGACACCCTCCTCAGGAATGTGATGCTGCTGCTCCTTTAACACGGGGCCTACACCTTAGCCTGTGCTGCCTTTGGCTAAAATATGCCTCACCCTTAGGGACATCCAGAGTCCTCTTCACCTTTCAGAGCCCTGCCCAGAGGTCACAGACCCCTCTGTCTTTCCCTCCAGACAGCTAATTAATGACCCCTTCCTTTGTACCTTTATACCTTCTATGTATTTCTGTGGTTGCATTTACCACACTGTGGTCCAGTTGTTTGCATGTCGTATCTCCCGAGGCCAGCGTCCTTTTATCTCTAATCTCTGAACATTACAGGAGTTGGTTGAATTAAAATCTCTTAGTATACTGAGGAGGCCAGTGTAAAAGCAGGCAAAGAAGAAGAAATTCCCAACAAAAGTAAATGAAAGTCTTCTTGATAATGTTATCCTGTAAGTCTGAATGAAGCAAATACAAAAAACAGTACAGTGCTCACTGTGTCCCCAGAACAGCAGTGGGACCTGGTGCACTGTACTCTTCAGCTGACTTCTGCCCCAGTGTGCAGGGTGGGTGGCATTGGCCCGTTACAACTGGAAGCAGCCTCAGAGAGGTACAGCAATTTGCCTTTGTTCGCTTGGGAACATTGTCACATCCTTTCTGTCACTGTTTGCCTTGTCCTGATTAGACCTTAGTTTTGTCAGTCTCCAACTTTTGAAAACAGTAAATTGAGACAAATTCAACTTGAAAAATATAGAAAAGGAAAATACAGCATTATTATGAAATTAGAAAATGTAAACTACTTATTTTGGCTTTTCTATATGTATATTGATAAAAACAGGATTGTGCCATGTCAATAAAAATATTCTCCTTTATTTTTTCTTCTGTAACACTTTATTGATCAAAAAAAGGACTCACTGCTATCTGAAACTTCATTAATACCATTAAAAATTCAAAATTAATATACTGAACCTTAAATATAAATACTCCTTTATTTTTAGTACCTATATGACATCCCATCAGGTGGCTGCATCTTCATGTATGCAGTGTGTCCCTTACTGTTGTGCATTTAATTTTTACTCCGTATTTCTGTTAAGAGCATTGTAATTGTCCTATAATTGAGTCTTTGTGTACCTCTCTTGTTAATAATTATTTCCCTAGGCTATATTTCTAGAAGGAAAATTAGAGTCGTGTATGTGTGTTCCATATTTTATGTTACATGTCTGTGGCTCCTGCACATATAAGCTCCTCAAGAACTGATGCTTTCTGATTATGTGCCTCACTCTGCTCTACCTTCACATGATGACATTTCTCTTTAATACCTTTTGTCCTGATGCTTAGCCGTTTACTGCAGCGTGTGTGTATGGGGAGGGGGGAAAAAGGAACTTGTTGTTTGTTTGTTTTTGTCATAAGTCAAAGAGCTAGATGGTTTACCTGACTTATTTTGTTCTTATTTATTTATAATTGAAACTGTGGTTAAAAAAAAAATCAGGGACTTTCCTGGTGGTGCAGTGGTTGGGAGTCCACCTGCCAATGCAGGGGACGCAGGTTCAAGCCCTGGGCTGGGAAGATCCCACATGCCATGGAGCAACTAAACCTGTGCACCACAACTACTGAGACTGCGCCCTACAGCCCACGAGGCACAATACTGATCCCACGCGCCACAACTACTGAAGCCCGCGTGCCCTGGAGCCCGTGCTCCGCGTCAAAAGAAACCACCGCAATGAGAAGCCCGCACACCACAACAAAGAGTAGCCCCTGCTCGCTGCAACTCGGAAAAGTCCGCGTGCAGCAATGAAGACCCAACACAGCCAAAAAAAAAATTAATAAATTTAAAAAAAAATTAAAAATTAAAAATCATAAGATTTACCATCTTAACCAATTTTAAGTGTAAGTTCAGTAACATTAAGTATATTTACATTGTTATAAAACAGATCTCTGGAAATTTTTCATCTTGCAGAACTGAAACTATACCCATTAAACAATAACTCTGTTCCCACCTCCCCCAACCCCTGATAATAACCACTGTTCATCTCTATGAATTTGACTACTTTAGGTACATCATATAAGTGGAATTACACTGTATTTGCCATTTTATGACTGGCTTATTTCACTTGTCCTCAAGGTTCATCCATGTTGTAGCATGTGACAGGATTTCCTTTTTAAGGCCACATGATATTCTGTTGCACGTACATACCATGTTTTGTTTATCCATTTGTTCATCAGTGGACACTCGGGGTGCTTTCATCTCTTGGCTATTTGTGAATAGTTCTGCCGTGAACTTGGATGTGCAGATATCTCTTGGAGACCCTACAATAAATTCTTTTGAATATATACCCAGAAGTGGGATTGGTGATGATATCGTATGGTAGTTCTATTAATTTTTTGAAGAACTGCCATACTGTTTTTCCAAAATCTTTTTCAGCATGGTCTGGTACGGCCACTCTTTGTCCCAGGGCATCCTCCCAAAGTCATTGCCATCTGTGGTATGACAGCAGGAACATGAACTCTGGAGGCAGACTTCATTTCAAGATGCCAGCTCCACCAGTTACTAACTACCTTGGATGAAGATGAGTATTGGTTTTTCCATTTGTAAAACTGGGAAAATAATGTTTACTTTATGGAGTTGTTTTGAGAATTACATATGTGAAAATTGTGCTTAGTATATAACTGCAGGCCTTCCTTGACCCTGTTCTCCCAGCCTCCACCTCACAGAGTGTATGCTCACTGTCCCTTACCTGTGTTCCCATAGGATATATTTATCATAGAAGGTATTACACTGTGGAGTGATTGTATACCTTGGCAGAGCCTCCTGTTAGATTGCAAGTTCCTTGTCTTTGAATCTCTAGCACTTAGCAGAGGGCCTAGTTTACGGTAGATACTAAGTAAGTGTTAGTGAACAGAATGACTGAATGTATATCTTGCTCTTCTTTTTCTCATGAGAAGACTTTGTTTCAGAAGGATAATAGCGTGTACCATTATGTAGTGTAGGCATTACATATGAACTAGTCCAGTGGTTCTCAAATTTTTTGGTCTCAGGACTGCTTTACACTTAAAAAATTTTTGTGGACCCCAAAGAGCCTTTATTTGTATGGACTAATATCCATGGTCTTAGAAATAAAAACAAAATTTTAAAATATTTATTAATTCACTTTAACAATGATAAACCCATTACATGTTAATATAATCAACACATTTTCATGAAAAATAATTACTTCCCCCCTAAAAAAATTAATAAGTATGTTTTACAGTTTTGTAAGTATGTTTAATGTCTGACTTAAAAGGTTGGTGGAGTCTCATATCTACCTCTGCATTTGTTCTGTTGTGATAAATTGTTTTAGTTGAATTATGTGCAGAAAATCCAGCCTCACATGGATATGTAGTTGGAAAGGGGAGGACCTCCTGGACTGCTGAAAGGGCCTCGGGGCCCTCCAAAAATACTTGAAGAAACACTGATCTAGTTTAAAAGGGAAAAATATAATAGAGTCCAGAAATTGGAGGAAGGATTAGGGGAAATTTTCATATGTTTAGCACTGTATATAAAGGTTTACCTATTATCATTTTATTATTTGTAGGTTAAAAAAATCCTTCCCGAAGAAGAGCTTAAGCAACACGATGGATTCAGAAGCTCATGAAAAGAGGCCACCAATCCTAACATCTTCAAAGCAAGATATAGCACCTCACATTGCAAGTGTTAGTGAAATGAAGCATTACCTGTGTGGCTGCTGTGCGGCTTTCAACAACATAGCCATCACGTTTCCCGTTCAGAAGGTCCTCTTTCGGCAGCAGCTGTATGGAATCAAAACCCGGGATGCAGTACTTCAGTTGAGGAGGGATGGGTTTCGAAACTTGTATCGCGGAATCCTTCCCCCTTTAATGCAGAAGACGACTACACTGGCACTTATGTTTGGTCTGTATGAGGATTTATCTTGCCTTCTCCGTAAGCATATCAGTACCCCAGAGTTTGCAACCCGTAGCCTGGCCGCAGTACTTGCAGGAACGACAGAAGCAATTTTCACTCCATTGGAAAGAGTTCAAACATTGCTTCAAGACCACAAGCATCATGACAAATTTACAAACACTTATCAGGCTTTCAAAGCACTGAAATGCCATGGAATTAGAGAGTATTATCGAGGCTTGGTGCCTGTTCTTTTCCGTAACGGATTCAGCAATGTCCTTTTTTTTGGCCTTCGAGGTCCCATCAAGGAGCACCTGCCTACAGCAACAACCCACAGTGCTCATTTGGTCAATGATTTTATCTGCGGGGGCCTGTTGGGTGCCATGTTGGGGATCATGTTTTTTCCAGTTAATGTTGTAAAAACTCGCATGCAGTCTCAGATTGGTGGGGAATTTCAGTCTTTCACTAAGGTTTTCCAAAAAATCTGGCTAGAACGGGACAGGAAACTGACAAATCTTTTCAGAGGTGCCCATCTGAATTACCATCGGTCCCTCATCTCTTGGGGCATAATTAATGCGACTTATGAGTTCTTGTTAAAGATTATATGAAAGAAATCAGTTAAGTGCCATTAATCAACTGAATAGACCTAAGAAGAATGCAGTTTGGCCTTGTTTCTAATTGGCCAAATACAAGTTGGTGTCATAAGTCCAGGGCACAGTGAATTACGGGCAAAGCTGTTTTTCTTAAGCACCAACAAATTCAGAATAAAAGGTTTCAGTAGGAAAATTTAAGGTTTTGGGGAGTTTTTTAGGGGGGGAGGGTGTTAGTATTTTTTTTTAATCATTATCTGAGAACTTTAGGCTAATTGCCTGGTTAATAGCTGTCTATCTGATGGCTTTTGACAAGGAAACTAACAGCCAAGATATATGATACTTTTTTCCACAAGTCTTCTGTATTGAAGCATAAGTGGCCATGACCAGCCAGAGGAAAGGCTCTTAGGGTCCCATGATTTCTCAGGCTTTTTCTTCTCTGCTTTTAGGAGGAGTTACAAAGGGTAGTTTTTTTTTTTTTTTTTTTTTTTTTTTGCCTCTCACTGTTGTGGCCTCTCCCATTTGCGGAGCACAGGCTCCGGACGCGCAGGCTCAGCGGCCACGGCTCACGGGCCCAGCCGCTCCGCGGCATGTGGGATCCTCCCGAAACGGGGCACGAACCCGTGTCTCCTGCAACGGCAGGCGGACTCTCAAGCACTGCGCCACCAGGGAAGCCCTACAAAGGGTAGTTTTTGTTAACTTGAAACATATACATGGTAGGAGAAAGGAGCAGAAGAGAGAAGAAAAACAGCTTATTACGTGTAGGTTTTTCATGATAAATTGTTTGTGTTCGTTTTGAAACTTAAGCACCTGTTGGGATGGTCATTATCCAAATTATTTCTCTTTAGACGCGGTAGACTAAAGTGACTAATGACATCTCCCATTTTGCTTTCTAGGGTAGAAAGTTTGCTCTGTATTTCTCAACATGACCTTAAAGCTTCCCCAAATATTTTTATATTAATTTCACTATTTCGTTGCCAAAAAATGTGAAGACTTAAATTTTGTTAAAGGTGTTTCATCCCTTTAAGAAGGTTCATATTACAGGTATCCCCCACTTCTCCAGAGTTTCCTTTATGCCACTTGGCTTTTACAAAAGACCTACGTTAGTACCTGTTTTCACTAACCGAAAGAAATACGAAGATGATTTTTGCTTTTACAAGAAAAGGTGATTGCTTCCTCATTCTATGCCATTTCAGCTTACAAAAAGTTCCAGAGGAATGCAGGGGAAACCTGGAATTGCATTACAGATCCAGTTCTGTTTAGCTCAGCTTCTTTGAATTGTTGCCAACTTAGTGAAGAGCTTTGGAGTTTTGGTATTTTTGCCTTTGAGGAGTAGTTTGTCATAGTCAAGTATCCTGTTCTCTTGAAACTCCCTTTAAAAAAAACAACAAAATGCTTCCATAAAATTTTATTTTGGAAGTCTGTTAATAGGACCTCAGGTTTTTTTTCTGGTTTCTAAGTGTTCTGGGGAAGGGGGAAAAAACTCAGTACTTTTTCCCAGATAAATAAGGCAAAGTGACTCATACACCAATTGAATAACTAATAAAACATACGAGACATCCTAGAAAAGTGGTTTATCGATCTTTTAAAAATCCACATCTGTAAGTATTATGTAGTTAAGATTACCTTCCAGCATCTGACATGGAGCAGAGCGCATGGGTTTTATTACCAGTCTTTCATCATTCTGGGTAATTGCATGCTACTATGTGCACATGCTGACCAAAATAAAGTCAGGGTCTCAATTGGTAGTTTACTCAGTTTCTGGACAGATAGTCCAAAAAAGATGTTTACCTCTCAATGCAGGGTGGCTGGTCAAATGACAGGAACATCTTCCTTCCAGCTGTGAAGGATTAGTAGGCACTGTCAAGCATTTGCCAGGCAGTAATGAAGCTCACTAGCTTTACAAAGGCTCTGTTTGACAGCGTTGTGCTGGAAATGGCAGTTAATTCTAGAAACCAAGGTGCAGATGTAAGGATTTGAGAAAACAAGAATTTGACACCAAATAAATGAGAGTAGCATCCTTTGGCCTATGGAATAGAGTCAAGTGGGTTGAGTTTCAGGAATGAGTGGCAAAGACACTGGTGCCTGACCCCCTCACTCAACGTGTGTGTCCAGCACTCCTGGGCATATCTGAGTGCTCAACATGTGGCCAGTGAGTTAGCCTGGGGTCACACCCTGACCCTGGGAGTAGACTCCACTGGCCTTCAGTTCCACTGGGCTTCCTTTTGCCTATACACTCCATGTAGGTGATAGAAATCCAAATTCTAAAGCACTTTTGTGAAATACAAGTGAAGTGAGAATTTGAAGGAGGATGCTTTTCTGCTATCTCAAACATGTGGCATTTAAAAGCAAATATTTTTTAATGGTTTTAACTCATTATATTTTTTGATTTCTTTGTCACTTTTTACAGCTTTTGAAGACCAAACTGGAAATACGTTACCAGGGTTGGTTTTATGTTGTCCTATATTTTCTTAAATTTGACAAAAATCTCAACAGAACTTGTGGTAGCCAACAGCTTTGTCTGAAATTTAAAAGAAGTCAAAATGTGTTATTAGTAAGGAAGAGATTCTAACTATTGTTTTTGCCTTCAGTGTGAACTAGTATGGTAATAATTTGGAAAAGGCAAACATGAGTGAATAACTTTTATCTGCACAGCTTTAAAAGTGGCCTTTCTGTGGCACAGACAGCTCGTGAGCGCAGGGCACTCCTGGTCTTGCCTCCTATACTTCATTCTGATGCCACCAGAAATATGTTATGGATTCTATACCTAACACCCTTAGAGTGGTAAGAGCCCTCAGGACTGTACTACAGAGTAAGCACAACCTCTGTATGGTGGCAAATGTATGTGTCTTTGTTTCATTTGTGGTTGGAGACAAAGTTGATGCTTTAGTCTCAATAGTCAATATTCATCTTACTTCATGGTTGGTTATATAATCACCTGCTATATATTACGAACTGTGCAATTGAGACAGAATTGTGCGTATATAATCATCTTTGGAGACCTGAAATTCTTTGGCTTGATTACAGTGGTGATACTCAGTTATAGGGCTGTACAAACCTTAATTAAGAGGATAACGGGTGGTACTGGAGGGCTTCATGGTAAAAGCCAGTCGTGTCGGCCAACACTGTTCAGTGTAGATGCAGTGCTGTCGTGTGAGGGGCATATGCAGTCGGGATGGAAGCGAGGCAGGGGATCACATTTAAAGAAGGGGTGAAAGCACTCAGGCTTGGTTTCTTTTAAAATAGTCTTTGTTTTCTCACGTGCTTATAAATGTGTATCAAAGACTTGAATAGGCATTCTCCTTAAATCTGAGGATTTTTAGTTTTTAATGCTGTCTTTTTGCCTAACAGTGAATATTTGCTTGCCTAAATGGCTCCTAAATCGTGGAGGAGTCTACATGTTTCCTTTTTTAAAGTTTCATTATTAAAAGTGGTTGTTTTTGTTTGATATTTTGAGTTTTGTGACTCTATGAGTTTAAATGAAATCTGTTAAATGTTTCAGAGTTAACGTGTTTCTTTTGGTATTTCTGATTGGAATAAATTTTAAGTCCGTTTTTCTGGTCTCTTGTGGCTGGGTTAGGGTTAAGTAGCACTGTCCTTTTTGTGGTAGATTAGTCTATTAGTGTTTTTGTTGGTAAAACATTCAGCACACTACTTTGGCTATTAGTGACTTCACCTGATAACTTTGTAGGTAGAACAGTTCTTCATTTATCCATTTTGTTTGGTCAAGAGGAGTTCCAGATAAGTTAATTTTCTAGATAGGTTAACTACAAAGCATTTTGTTTTTTAAAGGTTGTTCTGAAATGACATAAACTTTTCCCTACTGAGTATAAACTGTTTGGTGAATTCAGTATATCAGTACTCTCTGTTGTAATTATGTACCTTCAGGTCATGCTCACCGCCAAGCTAAATGATCTGGATGTTTGTGCTTTTTGAGTTTTTTATATCTGCTTTTGATTTCATACTGCTTGTTTCTGTTAGGAGGCTGAAATCATATTAGCTACACTCTTGGTTTACACATTAAATTTATAAGGTGCTTCCTGACTCTAGGGACAGTTGAGGTTGCCTGATGAGGTCCACCAAGTAAGGGAGCAGTTGCCATATAATGCTTCTAAAACACTCCTGTTTTAGAAATTTTTTTAGAAATTCAGTATAAAAGTGAATATCCTGAACTCTAGAATTCACGAAACGGGTTTGAAATATCATCTGATGAAATGTCATTGTAACCCATTGGCAGAGTGAGGGGAGTAGAGAGCATTTCTCTTGGTGTGACGGGGAGGGGCTGGAGGGAGATCTGCAGTAGCTGCAGTGCCTCCCAGTCTCCAAAGGCTGGTCCCAGCTTAATCCCTTCAGCATCTAGTTTCCAGTAGGGAACTTTTTCTCCAGATGAGTATATGTGGTTTTGAAGTAGAAATTGAGGACAAAATAGGATTTATAAAAATTCTCATCTGCCTTCAATCCATTCTTCATATTCCTATCATTTTTCTAGATGAAATGATCCAGGCCCTGTCCCCCTTGTTGTCATCTCCAGCTAAAACTGCCCTGCCCAGCCACTGCCGTGGGGACTTCTGTACTCTCTAGCCTCCCAGCCTTACCCACGTGGAGTCCCGCTGCACTGAACCCTGCTCTCTCCCCTGGTTCGCGCAGTAACTCTTACTGAGGCCTTCAGATCTAAGCTCAAACGTCACTCCCTCGGGGAAGCCAGCTCACACTTTAAGGACCAAGGCAGGTTCCCCTCTTACATATTCTTGTGCTGCCACATTCCTGTGCTGTTTTCATAGCACTTACCTGTTTTAATTATATTGTCATTATTTGATGCCTTTGGCTCTTTTGAATGTCAGCTCCATAAGGCAGGGACTCTGCTCTAGTTTCCAGTTTCAAGTTCCTGGCACAGTGCCTGACACTTTGTAGATGTCTGACAAATGTT
The DNA here is from genome assembly GCF_000442215.2 of Lipotes vexillifer. Classification (NCBI taxonomy): domain Eukaryota; kingdom Metazoa; phylum Chordata; class Mammalia; order Artiodactyla; family Lipotidae; genus Lipotes; species Lipotes vexillifer. The sequence goes on along the minus strand of NW_006783413.1, from coordinate 2,778,294 downwards.
TCTTTAAGAATCAAAAGAGTGAAGAGGGCTTCCCTGGTGGCACAGTGGTTGGGAGTCCGCCTGCCGATGCAGGGGACACGGG
>NW_006783413.1:2769598-2777835 GCF_000442215.2 Lipotes vexillifer | reverse complement strand
CCCGTGTCCCCTGCATCGGCAGGCGGACTCCCAACCACTGCGCCACCAGGGAAGCCCCAGAAACAAATTTTGACACTGCTTGGGCTGCCATAATGAAATACCATAGACTAAATATTTAGGCTTAAACAACAAGACATTTCTCGGTTCCGGACACTGGGAAGTCCGAGATCAAGGTGCTGGCAGATCTAGTTCCTTGTGAGAGACCTCTTCTTGGTGTACAGACTTCTGTGTCTTCGCATGGCAGAGAGAGAACCTCTTGACCTCATCTAAACCTAATCACCTCCAGATACCATCACACTGCGGGTCAGGGCTGCAACCTGCAAGCTTGGGGTCGTGGGGGACACAAGCATTCAGCCCATCACATACATGAGCTAAATGATGAGGATCTTCGCTCTCCTCCTCCATGTGTAACACTTCGCTATCTGTTTTTTTTAATTTTTATTTTATATGGGAGTAGAGTTGATTTACAATGTTGTGTTAGTTTCAGGTGTACAGCAAAGTGATTCAGTTATGCATTCACCTATCCTTTACTCAGAAATATCCAGCCAATCTGAGACAAGGTCTCTGTACTAGTCAGGACTCCAATGTACAGGCTCCATTTTTCTTATTCTTGCACTGTTTGTGAATTGTGGATCTCAGCTGAGTGAAGCTGACCAAGAAGGACAAGAAGAAAGTATTCCTTAAAATAATTAGTGTGTCATTGCTGCTTTGTTACTGTAGAAGTGCCATGAAGGCAGTGGCTTGTTTTGTTTAGAGCAGACCACCTCAGTAGTTGCTTTACCTTTCACCATCATCATTCAGTTCAGGAACCAGTCATTAGTCAGCAGTGGCTTGCTCCTTACAGAGTACACCAAAAAGGGGGAATGCATTTAGTTATATTGAGATGCTATATACCTTTTTGTTTCAGATGATAATAGGGAAAAGAAACTAATTTCTTTCAAGGATCATCATATCTATAATAATACGAGGCACATGGTATATAGCTTTCTCCTTTCCTGTTGGTAAAAAGGAAGCCTCCAGACTTTCCTTACCCCTCTCATACTTTGCTGAAAAGGAGTGATTAAACAAACTTCGAGGTTTTCTTGGGCTCCCCACTTCTTACTCCCCACTGAAAAAGAGCCATAGAGTTTTCAAGACAGATAATAGGGAGAAGTGCGTATGTAAGGGATCCAGTCCAGGTACTTTTCGTTTGTAATTTGTGTGTAAAATATGAAGGTAACAAGTGAAAAGGAGTTAGGAGGTGAGGGCCTAAACTTGGAGATACAATGGGTGCGATAAGCCTTGAGAAAGCTAAGGCAAAGTCCAAGAAGATTTAAAGCTTTGCTGTTGCTGTTTGGAGCCCTTCAAAACTGCTGCCACTTGTGGTCCAGCAACAGAAAAGCATGGTGTTTTTATGTTTGGCAGCAATGCTAAATACATTTGAATGTATATCAATTCAAACTAGAGAAGAAAACATCCCTAATTTCAATTTGTACCTTTTATAGTTTCTTTATTTTGTTTAGCAGATTTGCCTTACATCTGCTCAGTACTGTAAAGCTGCCCTTTTAAGGACAGATCATTTCGAGTTACAAGATTCTAGACTTGTGGACTATACAGAGCTGGCTGCCTGTGACAAGTTCCTAGGTAAAACCTTAAATTTCCCTTGATTCCCTACTGGCTCCCAGGCTGGATTAGGTCTCCTGTGGCACGTGATGACTGTCTCAACCCCAGCTCTCTGGCCAAGATGTTTGTGCTGTATCCCTCAAGACAGTGTGAATGCCTTGAGGGCAGGGGCTGTCTTTCCGATCTTTGTATCCACGGACTAGAGGTTCTCATAATACCTATTCAATGAATGAATCATACTCTGATCCCAGGTGTTATCTTTATCACTATTATTCTCCCTGTTTCAGAGACACTGAATTTTTTAGGAATTTGTCTTTTAAAAATGATCATGGAGAATACATAATGTCTGATTCCATTTATGTAAAGTTCTAGAAGAGGCAAATCTGTTGCGAAAAAAAACCAGTGGTTAACTCTGGGAAGGGGCATGTAGGAACTTTCTGCATCTGGGGTAACGGTAGTGATCTATATCTTGATAGGGGTTTGGGTTACACAGGTGTATACATTGGCCTAAACTTATTTAGCAAACATACTGTTAATATTTGTGCACTTCATTGTATGGAAGTTTTACAACAAAAATATTGAACTTTAGTTAATGATATGTATTGCTGAGGAGTTTTAAAAGGATGGGTACAGATATCTGCAATTTATTCATCAAAATACATCAAAAATTAAGATGGATTGATGGATGGGTAGAATATTGGGTAATTGATAAAACAAGCTTAGTAAAGTGTTGACAGTAGAATCTTGTAAAATTCTTTCATCTTTGCTGTATGTTTGAACATCTCATAATAAAATGTTAAGAAAAATCATTAGGGTGTTTATCACAATATTTGATGTCACAATATACTGAGAGACTCAGTTCAGTTCTTTTAGTATGCTAGTTATTCTAGACTGCCATGAAGTCATAGGATACTACAGAAATACGTGCTAGAGGGGAATACAGGCCTATGGCATATTACTAACTTATCCTTCCCACTAGTCCTAATGATGTGGTGGCCACCTCCTCTCTCTCCTCAAGCCCAGAATACACACCAGATTGTGACAGGGCTGGTGAGTAACATGGTGGCTGATGAACTGATGTTTTTCTTAAGTCGGCCCCAAAAGTGAGTGGTCTACTCACCCCTGAAGTGACCAGGGTAGGGATCATGATTTTCCCGCCAATACTCTGCAACTTTCAACAAAGGCCAGGAAGTCCTTCTTTTATACATACATTTATTATGTACACACACAAAACCTCTTCAGTAATAACTGCCTAAGAATAAATACAATGTATTCAGAACAGATCTGATACTTTGTATTTAACTTTTATAAAGTAATCCTTTTACAAAGAAATTTGGATCCTTCATTTTACCCAGACAAAAACTAATCTTTTATAGTGATGGGCTTTTGCAAGTTAATGTAAGCACAGCAGCCTCGTGTACCCCTAATTTAAATAGCTTTCAAAGGAGACAGCTGTTTCCCCCAAAACAGGGTTTAAAAGCTGTTCTGAGTTGTCTGTGCTCTGCTTAGAGCTTCTGTTGTTCCTGTTTTGAATTTGTCTGCAGCAGTTGGAAGCTGTTTGGAGCTCACAGTGTGTTTCTGTAGCGGCTCCTCTCATGGAGTTAGAAGATAAGGCACACAGCACCAGGTCTGTTCCTGAGAAGATAAGATGATTTTAGTGTAATTAACTGCTCAGTAACTTAAATACCGTTTAAAAATAGGGAAGTCTTAGCTCTTGCTGAAGGAGGATGGTGTAACTGATGGCATGCATGGTTGTCCGTCTCTCAAGCTCCAAAGTTAATATGTTCTCCAAACAGGCTTTCTTTATCTTCACAGAGATCCGTGGAACTGTCATCCATGAAGAATCTAAACCCTAACTGCATTTTCTAAATCCCTAGTTCTCAAACTGTGGTCCCCAGACCTACAGCATCAACTGGGAACTGGTTAGAAATGCAGAATGGGGCCTCCCACCCCAGACCTGTTAAATAAGCAGCTCTGGATGTCAACCTAGCAATGTTTTAACAAGCCCTCCTGGTGATGCTAATGCCTGCACCACTTTTCATGTTCTCTGCCAGAAGGGAAGGGCCTAGAAGGAAATCTCAGTGGACATGTATTTTTGTTGTTTTAACCATTAAGTTTATGGTAATTTCTTACATCAGTAATAGGAAACTGATGTAAATATAAATTGTTAAAATCACTTCCTTTTAAATAAAAAAATCTATTTTTAAATAGTCCAAAATATGTCAATCATATTTCAGGAATAACTGAAATAGTGATCATTAGTGCTATGGTTAGTTAGCTAAAGAATGATTAATTTCTCAAAAAATTAATTTCTCAAAAATCTGAAAGGGATTCACTCTATTTTTCTTTTCAGTGACTTCCCAAAAAAGCATCCCAAGTAGGATTGTCATTTTTCTAGTAAATTTAAAATAGTATGGCAAAATGAACCATCAATCACAGTTAAATAACACAAGGAAATGTCATTCTAGGGAACAGTGTGAAAAATAGCATGTTCTAAATTTATCTATATGAGATCCAATCACTGTATACAGCTTAACAAAAATTTATCAACTATGCTTCCTACTGGTATGAATAATTTTCACTGAATAATTTATAAAACTACACACGATTCATATCAAATAAACTTGTAAATGGCCAGAACATTAGTGAACAGATGTGAATGGTTCAGATCTTAGTAAATGTGTTTTCAGTGCAAAATGCCATTTCTATGTTTTAGAACAGTAGGCTTCAAAAAATGAAGTGTGCATATGCCAGTGGAAGAACAAGGTGAACCCTGGAAGTGCAAGAGGTAATGTAGAACTTTGATTTTTTAAACATCTTATCCTTAAAATTTCCTTTTTCCCTATACGTTTTATAATGTACATAATAGATCAGTATAACAATATATGTAATTTATAAATGATCAAAATTTGGAGTGTATTCTCTAATTTTTTCTGCTAAGAGTTAACATGATCAAAAAAGTTTAGAATATCACTAACAAGAAACACCAAGCCACTGCCTCTGTCACAGCCTTATGTTTGATTCTGGTCTAAAAGGGAACAAAATGTAAACAAAAATTTTCAAACTAATGCTAAATGCAAGTTTTTTGTTGTTGTTTTTTCCAGAGGGGGGGTATTTGACCAGATTAGGGTGTGAACAGGACTTGCACTCCCTTAATCTAGCCCCAGGTGGTCTCCTAATCTTTTTTAAACTTATTTATTTAATTTATTTAATTTTGGCTGCTTTGGTTCTTTGTTGCTGTGTGCGGCTTTCTCTAGTTGTGGCGAGCGAGGGCTACTCTTCGTTGCGGTGCGCAGGCTTCTCGTTGCAGTGGCTTCTCTTGTTGCGGATCATGGGCTCTAGGCGTGCGGGCTTCAGTAGTTGTGGCGCGTGGGCTCAGTAGTTGTGGCTTGAGGGCTCTAGAGCGCAGGCTCAGTAGTTGTGGTGCACGGGCTTAGCTAGCTGTTCCGCGGCATATGGGATCGTCCCAGACCGGGGCTTGAACCCGTGTCCCCTGCACTGGCAGGCAGATTCCTAACCACTGCAATGCAAGTTTGCTATCAACCTTTTAAATAGGTTAACCACACACAAAAAGTGTGGCAAATGTTTCAAAGTAGCATTTATTTTTTAAAAGCACATTATGAGGTAGACTTAAACTAAAATATTCAGTGCATATATTAATAAAAGGTTTATTAAAACCTTAAAAATTTTATGTAGATATGTATGTAGATAAATTCACCTACAGTTCTACCATCCATTTGAAAAACAACTCAATTGAAAAGGTAAAAACGTCACATTTTTATAAAGCTTTTCTAATTCTGAAATAAAGAACATTTGATCTGTTCAAAAACTTTGTGGGAGGGAGGTAGTTGTTTCAGTTTTAGATTCTAGAAGTTATTTTACTAAATCATTCACTTTATAGCTAGTTTTCAATGAATGTGAATATCTTTACTAGAAGGTAGGTAAAAGGTACTATAATGCAATTAAGAATTTCAAGATGGCTTCAGCAGAGCATTAAACCAAGCATGGGGCTTTTCTCAATGGAGGCCCTTAAATGACTACATAGGTCACATACCCATGAAGCCAGCCCTGCATCTAAGTCTATATCAACTGCAGTTATAGGAATACTAAAACCTTAGTTATCTTTGTCCCTTGAGCTCTAGACTAGGCATCTAGTAGGGAGTCACATGTTTGTTGAATGAAAAACTGGGTCTTGGCAGTTTTCCAAATCAATGAGAAATGCTTAGTTTTTCTGACCTATGGTCAGAACAAATTCTTACTCCAATGAATAGTCTGTTCATTATAATAAATGATGGATTCCTGTAGTACTGAATAAGTTGCACATCACAATTCTGGCTTCATGGAAATTTGAGGCCACATATGGTGAAGATTCATTTGATTCATTCAACAAAAATTTATTGATCCTGCTGGGCACTGGGAATAGAAGAATAAATAAGAGTCCCTGCCCTCAAGGAGCTTATAGTCTGGCATGAGAATCTAGTGAGAAACAGCACCTCAGAATCTAGTGAGTAAACTTTCTGGTGTCTGGCATATTATCTGGAATACTCCAAATGTACTAAAAATGTGAATCTAAAATTTATCAGAAAGCACAGTTTGGAAATGGAAGATGCAATGAAATTTAAAAGAAAATTCAAATATTCAACTTCTAATGTAAAAACCATGGAATCTAAATGAGGAAAAATCTCAGGAAAGCTGAAAATTCTATTTTAAGTACTTTGGACCAGATTTAAATTTTTAAAATTATTTTATTATCTCTGGCATTTTCATTTATAGTGACATTTATATACACATGTATAGAGGAGGTGTGTGCATGTGAGATGTATTCCCTGGAGCATTTAATAAAACCCATTTTTCTATCACTAATTCATTTACAACTAAAAAAGCGCATACAGGTAAATTTGAGACTTTCCTTTTGATAATAATTTCCATTATCGTTTGAATGGAAGAAATTCTTACGAATTGTGTTCAGGGTATAAGTTTCGGTACACTCTCATTTTGCACTGAGACTTAACTGTGTCTTTGTACAATGTGTGATAATTTAGCCATGTATTTTATTTTATTTTTTAACCATATATTTTAATAATTACTGACAGTTTAATGGCATCAAAAATACTCAAGTCTATCTGGATTTTCGCTGTTTTTTTTTTTCCCTCTGCACTCTTCTTTTTCTTAAAAGCATGAAAGACCCCTGTGCAACTACAGAGCCTTTGTTTTTGCTTCCCTGTACTTTGGTACATTGCTTCTCCTTAATCTAGCAGCATCCTTAGCTTGTAGTATTTTACTTAGTGGCAACTGAAAAAAATCACTAGCTTGGGCTTTAACTGGGAACTATTATCCAGAAGGTTACTGTGAACCTGTCAGGAAGGTGGTGAGCAACCAAAAGAGCTGTCTCACAGACTGTGCACCCAGAGCTCATCCAGCCCATTAGAAACTAAGCAGGCTTGGTTATCTCACGTCCCAGCTCATAACAGATGAACACAGCACATTAGAAGGAAGTGGGGAGCCTGTTAGAGGCAGGTATATTGATAGTGTGGTAGGAGACCACTATATAAGCAAAACAAACTGCTTAGCAGATACAAAATTTTTTAAATTAAAAAAAAAAAAAAACCACACCAGGAATCTGAGGCAAATGATTATATATACCTCGAGGCTGAGGGATCACTTTATAATAAGTAATATCAATTTGTTATAGCCCTTACAATTTATGAATTATTTTACATACATTAGAGCTCATTAGATATTTGTAATAACACATGAATATAACTTACTTTCATCATGAAAAAGTGAATTGTACTGAGCATGCTGTTTAAGAAGAAGGCGGGTAGGTATACTGACATATCTGAAAGACTTGCATCAAAAATAATTACAAGTTTTAAATTTTGGCACTTAAGACATATGCATTAATTATCCCAACAATATATATGCTTTCCTTCATGACCAACACTGTGTTACTGAATTTTCATAGCTCTCAGTGACTGCTGGTCATTAAATGGGGATGACTGTCATCAGTAAGTTATCAGACCATTTCTCCTGTTAAACACAAGCTTAACAGATTCTTATGGATGCCAACACCATATATTCTAATATGGGAAACACTAGGCTCCTAAAAGAGTCTCAGAGTGTTTTTCCTATATTGCACTTTCTAGAAAACAGCATTAACAATGATATGATGTGATCTTGGTTCTAGACATAGGAGTGAGGAGTATTACCTTTTTCATGCTTGTTTTCCTAAAATTTTTGGTGTAACCTCTTCTCAGGGATGTAACAAGGAGAAACAAAATATACATGCTCTTTGGGCTTCTGAGAAAAAAGACCACAGACATTTTCAAAAGATAAAAATAGAGGTCTCTTCTGCATCAGCCACTTCATTTTCACAATTGAAAATAAGGAACTATGGTATATTTGATGTTTTTAAACTCGTTATAGCTTTGCCATAAATACACTGTTCTGCAGAAAGCTTTTTAAAACATGTATAATTTATACTATACTTACCAACAATTATATTATCAATTATAATACATTTACCAATTATCATGATTAAAAATGACTAAATAAAATTTTAGAGTTAAAAACACCAGATTAGATTTTATACACCAGGTGAAATGGGATCTTGAAATTTTAAGTGTAATCTCCTC